>NW_027643504.1:215000-222387 GCF_032717465.1 Coenobita brevimanus
GCAAAGTATTAACGTGAAGTTTAAAATTCATTCTTCGATCAAAATGTATTCCTAGAAATTTTACAGAAATTTGAAAAGGTACCGCCTGATTATCCAAAGTTAAGCACAAATTAGGTACGTTACGATTAGTGAAGACTACAGCGGCACACTTACGGACGGAAAACTTAAATCCCCACTGCGAGGCACATAGGTGGACGGAGTCAAGGGCTGCTTGAATCCGCCCAGCCGAAAATTGTGCATTACGGGAGGAGTGCCATATTGCACAATCGTCAGCATAGAGCGAGTATTTAAGATTCCTGGAGATGGGAGCTGATGACAGAATATCATTGATCATAATACTAAATAAAGTAGGACTAAGAACACTTCCCTGTGGCACCCCGTTTTCCTGGATAAATATATCCGATGTTACGTTACGAGGCAATTTGACAGAATGTCCTGTCCTTTAAGAAATTTGAAATAAAAATTGGCAAATTTCCTCTTAAACCATAAGCATAGAGCTTCATTAGTATACCATGTCGCCATGTCATGTCATAGGCTTTATGGATGTCCAAGAACACCCTTATCATGAATTCTTTATTGGCAAATGCCTCTGCAATACAATGCTCCAAATTCATTAAATGATCTAGTGAACTTCTGTATTTACGGAAGCCACATTGTTGATCATTTAACAAATTCTTCGACTCTAAAACAAAACGAAGCCTATTGTTTACCATTTTTTCCATGACCTTACATAGACAAGAAGTCAACACAATAGGACGAAATGAAGTGGGATTCATAAGACGACCAGCCTCTTTGGGTATCAGTATGACGAGCGCAAAGTGCCATGAGTTTGGGAACGTTCGAGACGCCCAAATCTCATTGTACAATGCTAACATCTTAATCAGGTTGTCCTGATTAAGATGCTGGATCATACCATACGTGATGGTGTCTGGTTCAGGGCTGGTGTCTTTACAGGATTTAAGGGCAAGGAGCAGTTCATCTAGCGTAAACTCTTGGTTGTACGGGAAATCTACGTCTTCTGTGGCAAAGTCTAATATCTATAGCTCAGCCGTGCGTTTATGATGTTGAAAACGCGGATCATAATTGGCTGAGCTACTTACATGAGAAAAACTCCTGGCGAGGATGTTAGCAACGTCCACGGGCTCGTCATAGATGTTATTATTAACCCGCAGGGTGGTGATACGTATGTATGGGCCTTTATTATTTAATATTCTTATAGTGGACCAGACTTTACGTAATGGTGTTGTACGAGTCACCGTGGACACAAAGGACCGCCAGGAGTCACGTTTGGCCCTTCTTATTATTCTCCTTGCCTCAGCCCGTGCCTGTTTGTATGCAATAAAATTTTTCTCAGTGGGCTGACTATCAAAAATCCTGTATCTCCTATTGCGTTTTCTTAATGCTTGTCGGCAATCCGGCGTCCACCAATGTGCTCTATGCTTCGCCTGAACTGTAGAAGTCTTGGAAATAGCAGCCTCAGCTGCGTGTAATAAGGAAGTAGGTATATTTTCGACCTTAGCATCTATGGTCTCCCCAGGTATATCTAAATTGGCGATCCTTGAGAAGGATCCCCAATCTGCTTTCTTATAGTTAAATTTTGGAGGTGGAGTGTTCGAAATGATGTCGCGTGTATAAGAAAGACAGATGGGTAAATGATCACTTCCCAAGGAGTCGTCGTAAGGGTCTCATGAGAAATCTTGATGTATACCAGGGGAGGCCAAAGATAAGTCAATGGCCGAAAAGTTACCAGTACGATCATCTACACGAGTCGCTCTACCATCGTTCAGAAGACAGAGGTTGGACTGTAGTATTAGGTCGGCTACTTGCTCCCCACGACCATCAATCCTCAAGCTACCCCATTGATAGTGATGGGCGTTAAAGTCGCCCAACACTAACTTATTCCCAGGTAGATGTTCAACTACTATCCATTTCATGGACCGTGTATCATGGTTTTTCTCAAATATCTTTCAAACTAATCAATTGATCGGTATGATACTTTGACACAGTGTACATGACACCTCCCGCTAATTTTTGGTAATATACGGCATTGCCAAGTGGTGTTACTGAAGGCGTTTACTCTTGACGTTTAAAGGCAAAGTCGCGTGAGTCGCCAGACTAATCAACACAGTCGAACGTCCGCTACTCCCCATCCCCTTCCTCTCCCTCCCTACCTCCCTCCCTCTCCCCCCTCTCCCTTCCCCCTCCTCATTTACCCCCTCCCCCTCCTCACTTCCCCCCTCAACCCTCATTCCTGCTGGCCTTCCCGTGGCCCCCCCCCATCTGTCCACTCTATCATGTTATAATGATTAGTATCGGGTATCATAAATACAGTATGTTGTTGTTTGTAGAGTCTGTGTTCATTTAATCATTGTTATTGTATGTCCTGAAGTTATATAAACGGGAGTTGACTAAAGAGCGTATGACCGTCACCTTATTCACCCAATATAATGTGCCTACTATCACGATCTCTTAATTCCTTTACCCCCCATATCGACGTGTTTACTACGAGCAGGTAAGATAAGGTATCCAAAATTAAATCACACAGTTTAACTTACAAACCAGTACGGTACGGTATATAATCAACACAACATAATAGGGCCGTAATGGATTTATGAAATTCTCTCTCTCTCTCTCTCTCTCTCTCTCTCTCTCTCTCTCTCTCTCTCTCATAATAAATATCATAATAGGTAGAAAAGTGATGCAAACAACTGAGCATATTACAGAAAGTTTATTCACAGTCTTCGTCACTATCAAGGAACAAATCATCCTCGGAATCACTCTCGATGTTGATAATTACGGGATCTACACGCTTATGGATGTTATCCGTGCACCAGTACTCATCCTCGAAGGCTCTGGACCGTCTCACTGCATCTTCCCACACTTCCCTTGTTGCGCTAAGCTTGGCTTCCTCTATCCTGGCCTGCAGATCTGCCCGAGTGAACCGCTGCAGTGAGGAACGCACATGTTTTTTCATTGAACCCCAGACCTGCTCAATGGCGTTGAGCTCAGGATGAGCTGGTGGCAGTCGGACGACTTCATGACCCTATGCACGGATGACGTCATCAATCTGGTACAGCGGTTGTGGCCGGTTCTGCTTACAGATCTGCAGCAACTCAGGGCGTGTGGCGTGTGGTGGGAATGGTATCTGGCGGCACGTCAACCATTCCACGATGCCTGCTTTGATGGTGGAGGTGGTAGGGCAGCGACTTCCCTCACTCAGCTGGTTGTGGTATGGCGCATTGTCAAGCACCAGCACTGATGGCTCAGGCAAGGCTGGAAGGAGCTGCGACGTCAGCCAGCGGAGGAAGAGATTACTGTTCATTTCGCCGTGATAGTCACCACTTTTGTTTTTGCTGGGAAGCACAAGAATGCATCGTCAGCAAAACCGTCAGCTGTGCCCGCAGCAACAACCACAAAGCGCTCACCCTCTCCAGGCGGGACCTGACGACTGTAGGCGGCACTGGTCGCAGGCTGTGAGGTGTCCACCCACTCCTTGCTGGGATGCATCCTCGTGGTGAACCATGTCTCATCAACGTATACCACTCGTCTCCCCTCCTTCCGATATTCCCTGAGTGATCGGAGAGTGCCAATGCGCCAGCACACAATATCAAGTGACTCCTTGCGTACGTACATTTTCCTCTGTGAGGTCTTATAGCGCAACCCCATGCTGTGTAGTAATCGCCACACCGCTGTGTCTGAGGTTTCACTAGGGATGATGTCCTTTCTCCGTAAGTCGTCTGTCAACGTGCTAATGGTGAAAGTATGTTTCTTAGCAAATTCACCATGTACATGGCGGCGTATGGCACCAATGGCAAAATTGTCAAAGAGACGTGGTGTGGAGGTGGGTGTCGGTGTGCCTGGTGGTGTTGCAGGGGGAGTGTCTGTCCCAGGTGGTGTTGTTCGTGTACCACTGCGAGAACCCGGGTTGCGGTGTACAAGTGCACGCACTGCTCCCACCGTCATTCCCATGACATCTGCTACGCGATCATAAGGCCTGTGCAGGAAAAACTACAATTGTAGAATACATACAGAAGCATGCAGTTAAAAACAATAACATAGTCTGTAAAGCATTCGTGAAATATTAAAGAATGTCACAATACTGTTGTTGTGTTTTCATAAATATATACTTTCAATAGATAACAACCTATTTACTACAACGAGTGTAGCAATTATTGAATGGATAATGGTGAGCCACCGTTTTGTATACTACGGGTGAGATAGAGACAAAGTAATAGATAATTTGATAGGGAGATAGATGCATTGATTGATTGAGTGACCAATATGTGTGTGCTTTTTGCGTGTGAGTGTGTTGTTATGTATTTATACACTTGAAGATTCACTTACCTATTGAGATTAATCCTTAATATATTGTCAGCTTTCTCCATTCTGTATATGGTTAGGAGTCGGAGTGCAATTGCATTTCTGCAACGACGCGGACACAGTAACATGGCGGCCATGACAGCGATGAGGCATCCGTGTCCTTCACTAGCCTGATGCAGTCAGTAGGTATACTACAAGTGCTGCAGCCGACAGACAACCCCGCACCTGACACCCTCGTTGGGAAAACTTAACCATTAGCCTATTATGGTCGTTAGGTCAGACCACGCTATATCCTTTTCATTAAGAACTTTCCAGTTATCTGCTACTACTGAATAATATAATGGTAAACGGTATTTTATTGCATATTGTATGTTACATACAGGTATTGGGAGGAATGCTGAAAGAAAGAGAGAGAGTGAAACAGTGAGACAGAGGGAGGGAGGGAGAGGAAGGAGATGGGGGGTAGCGGACGTTCGTTTGTGTAGATTAGCCCTGCAGGGCTCACGCGACTTTGCCTTTAAACGTCAAGAGTAAACGCCTTCAGTAACACCACTTGGCAATGCCGTATATTACCAAAAATTAGCGGGAGGTGTCATGTACACTGTGTCAAAGTATCATACCGATCAATTGATTAGTTTGAAAGATATTTGAGAAAAACCATGATACACGGTCCATGAAATGGATAGTAGTGAATTTAAAGCATCACTATCAATGGGGCCGTGTGGAGTACAGTACAGAGAGCAAATAGACAGATACGTGTTATTAAATTTTACTCTGCACGCGACCGCTTCCAGAGTAGAATTTAGAATCACTTCCGTTTGTGGGTGTGATTTGTGGGTGTATATGGCGACTCCGTGACCTTCATATCTTCTATACGAGTGGTAGTGTTTTAACTGTGAAGGATCAGGGTGATCCTCCAGGCGCGTCTCCTGTAAACAAATAACGTCTGGCCTGTGTATTGACAGCAAAATTGCTATATTTGGTAACTTATTCCCGACACCTCTACAATTCCACTGTAATACAGTGAAAGCGACGGTTTAAGATTTACGAGGGTGGCCAGTGCTCTTAGTTTTTTTTTATGCCGCCCGCCACCAGGCGAGTGGCTACCGGGAACCTTTCCCGGTGCTTGCTCGTGGAGATCTCCATATTCTCATCAATAACAAGGCTCCCAGAATCCACCGAGGAAGAGCTATTCTTTCTCTCGCTCGCTGGACTAGGAGCAGGAAGGACATGAGGACGTGACTGTTTGGTGAGGGTGGTCAAGTTAATTTTATCTGACTTGTCAGGCTTCTGTTTTGGCCGCACTGACTGCGAAGGAGCAGCGGCAGCCAGCCTGAGAGTATGAAGTGGCAACAGGGATGTCTGTCAGAGAGTTGGAACGTACAGGAGGCTTAGACAGAGAGGTAGGGCGTGGGGCATGAGGAGCGAATGTTAGGTCAGTCTGTGTCTCAACGGTGCACATCACGGGACGGGACACAACCGCCGATGCATAGGAGATATTAGGCTTGGGAGTTGCATGCAACTCCTTCACCTTCTTCCTTGCATCGTAAAAGGAAATGCCCTCAGTTGCCTTCACTGTGCAGACCTCTTTCTCCTCCTTCCACTTGGGACAAGCCCTTGAGGAAGTGGAGTGAGCATCCTTGCAGTGAAAGCAGCACTCAGTCTCCGGATGTACCAGTTGTCAGCAGAGTGACCTACAGTCGCGCACTTGCCACACACAATGTTGGAAGCCCGACAAGCCTTTTCGTGGTGTCCATAGAGTTGACACTTTGCACAACGAAGGGGGTTCGTGATGTATGGTCTGACATTTACTATTTCATATCCAACTTTCACATTGGTTGGGAGAGATACCTTTCCAAAAGTCAAAACAACTGTTGCGGTCTTCGTTCTTATGCCTTCCGAAAATCTTGTGATGAATCTGGCCTCTATTACATCTTGCTAAGCAAGTTCCTGTACGATTTCTTCCTCCTCCATAAGCACAAGATCCCTGCAGGTGATAACACCCTTGCAGGAATTCATGGCGTGCGGGATCGTTTTTTGGACATCGTGACAGTGGAACTTCCTCAGTTTAAGCAAATCCTTGACATGAGCTGAATTCTTGGTTTTTACGAAAAGGTCTCCACTCGCAAGTTTTTTCACTTGTTCCACCTCTCCTGCACACCCATCAACCATCTTCTTGATGATGAAGGGATTGAGGCTGGACAGGGGAGTGGAACTAACCGCATGAATCATGACAAACTCGGCGTTGTGTATGTTAATGTCAAGACGGGTACGTGTCTGGGGCCGTTCAGTCTGGGGGCAGTCCGTCCGTGCAGCAGTCGGGGTCGGTCAGGACTACTGAAGGGGGGGGAGGCAGTAGTGGCGTCCGCCATAGTTACCACTTCCCCCGTGAGGGAGAAGTGGGAAGAAAGAGAAAAACAACCAAGGGAGAAATTGCCCGGGGAAAACACACCTAGTCTGAGATTACCCTCTCAACCCACTGTCGGGAGGACGCGCCTGTGTGTCACTCACCCCAGAGCGATCAGTGGGGGGTACACTCCAGAGGTGAGTAAGCAAAGGCAATCTCAGTAATTAGATATAGACACCTACTATATCTACTAAGGCCAGGGAGGAAAATGAGGTCTAGCTAACCTAACTTTATTGAAAAACGCCCTAGTGGCGAGTAAAAGGAAAAAGCTAACGCCGGTGAGGCAACCCTGCAGCTAGAGGAGAGCTCAGAAACACGTCTTCCTTCTCCACGACCATTCATCAAAGTCGCTTGAGTGTGAGCGTCGCCGTGACCAGGTGACTGTGTCAAGTGTCGCTATCCGCACCCTGTCTTATTTATAGTAATATTTCCCCTACAAACTCCCAATCTTGTTTATCCCCTTTGTGATCAGTTCAGTGTATATCCTGCCTAAAAGTGACACATAGACAATACTATATATAATTCAAGATATCTCTGTATGAGCATTGTAGTGTGCACTGAGTGTAACTATATTTTGTGGTGCTGAATGTTAACTCTGTGTCTCTGTTCCCCTGTATCTCAAATATCACTCTGTGTTGTATTGTAACGGTTAGAATTAAG
>NW_027643505.1:0-50124 GCF_032717465.1 Coenobita brevimanus
ATTGTCGGATCATTACTTCATTGTCGTAGGCCTGCTGAAGCATTTCAAGGGTCTCTGTTGCAGATTTCCGGAGTTTGACACAGAATTTGCTGTTTGCTGTTTCAAGTTTGAGGTCCATAGTGAAGTCACAAATGAGCACATGCACATGGTCACAAAAATGCATGTAACAGTGGTCCTGATGTTGACAGCACAACCCCAAGTGGCATACTGACTCATGAAGGTTACTGTTTGCCCCTGCTGTGCGCGAATGACCATGCCGCACTCCATTCATTTACAGCAGTAACAGTCTTGGAACTTTTTGATCATACCTCGGGTGTTTAATTAACTCTGCCACTGAGGTGCAAAAAGGTGCTACTGTTATGTCTCATGTATAGTCATTTCACACAGAGTTGTTTCATCTTTAAGTTTCTGATAAATTACCAACTCTTTTTCAGTTAAAATTGTTTTTCATTTATCCTAGAGTTGTTTTGAAATAAGGTATAAATGTTGTTTTGTTCGTGTAATCCCTCAGTTTTAAGTCAGAATCATGTCTCACGTATGGTAAGTTGTTTTTGCTTTAATTAACTTTACCATAATACACTTCCTTGACTTAAACCTCTTTGCTTCTAGAGTCTGATTTCTTGACCATCCCCTCATGCTGGTGGTGCTGGAGGTGTCTTTTCAGGTTCTAAAAATGTTTATTATTTTTTTTTTCTCCTTTGGCACCTTTCTGTAGCATTATCACTGTTGCAGTGATAAACACTGGCCTTGTCTCTAGGGTTTACTCAACACAAAATCCATATAGCAAATCTGTAACAAAAGAGAAAACATTATAGGAATTACAAGTGCAAAACAAACATAAACAGCACTCACTGGCAGTTCTACCCTGGCAGTTACTGCATTACAACGTATAACAGCATCTCCATAAGTATTACAATATCTGTGTTACTTAATAATAATAAAATGCCAATGATAAATAAATACCGAAACATACCTGTAATGGACATATCAATGAATTATGTAGAGTGCTCACAGCAATACACCCAAACAACAACCATCTTTATCAGGGAGTAGACTGTAGCACCAGTTGATCAAGGCAGTACTCCCAAGGTGGATAGAAAACTGGTGACAGAGAGAGCTGGAACTCCTGTTTCATCAGCCCTTGGGACTAGATCCTGACCATCCCCCTTTGCTGAACTTTTTCGGTGTTTCAGTGAGACAGAGAGTAGGCCAGCATACTCTCAAATACAAGTTTCTCTAACTGTCAACACCAAACTACATGCACATTACACACTACCCTTCCTGTTCAAAATTTTAAAAAATGGCATTGTTCAACCAAGCCTCAGAGTCCCCTGGGGGGGGGGGAGACCATAAATACCTCCACTATCTGCCCCTCTCCTGGTGATGACTCAATGAGCTGCCTGGAACCACTGTCTGACTCACTTCTTCTTCATTATAGGTAGCTGTGAACCCCATACATTGTATTGTTCATAAAGGCTCCAGCATGCTTGCATGCATTGGCCTTAGTCACCTAATGGTGGCTGTCCATTCTGCTCAGTATCTGGCAACCTTCTTGTTTAGTCTTCTATCCCTGATGTCACACTCTATGACCTTGTCCCAGGTCTTTTTTGGTCTGCCTCTCACAACCCTACCCTCAGTGTTCACACCACTCACCCTTTGCACCCAATTATCCTCCGTCCTCTCAGCATGCCCAAACTATCTCATTCTACCCCTCCTTATCACAACACCAGTACATTTAAACCTTGCAGATTTTTTTTTCTTCATTTTTTTGTGGACTGAATAGTAAAAGTAACTAAGACACAGTGACTCAGATTTATTAAAATTTACACTCCAAGGAAGAACACTAACTGAAGCCATACTTTCAGGTGGACCAAAGAGTATGACCGTCTGAATAAGGCTCGGTTGTATCGCAAGTGGCGGCCATCTTGCACTGTGAAGGAGAACCCATATGACTGGTGGCAGTATCCCATTCAGTGCCACCTTGATCGGATCCACCGCACCTATAGTGGACGCAACTGGGAGGCGGCAGGACAGCGTGCACGTGATATTGTGCGTTATGTGGATGTGTACTGTGAGCATTTGAAGAACCCGGCTACTGTGTTCACGGACCAAAAGGCACTCAAACTTCGAGTAGAAAAGGAGATGAACTTCAGTGAACTGCTTGCACTGATGGAAATTGCCATGGCTAGGGTAGGAAGGGAGATGCAGGCTTCAGATGAACCCTGTATCACGACATCACCCATAGCATCACCCACAAGCCTGGCTTCCCAAGCCGGCCAGTCCACCTCCCCTACACAGAGTGGTGAGGGCCTGTTGCAACGGTGGTTCCCCACGTGGGGGGGCTGGTACGCAACAACAGCCCCCACTGTTGAACCCAGCACCTCTCACACACACACAGGCGACTTTCCCTCCCCACATCACACCGAACCCCAAGACATAGCTGGCAAAAGCAAGATACAAGAAGGAAAAGGAGGAGGAGGAGGAGGGGGGTCACTGGAGGAAGAGATTCTGTATGTTCTCTCTGACTCCGTTGAGAACAATACGTTTATGAAGCGAGATGCAGTGTTCTGTCAGCTTAGCTTTACCCTGAAGCAGAGCACCTTCACTCTGTCATCACACACTACCCAAGATGACAAGGACAAGAAGTGAGTGTTGATTTACTTTATAAGAGAACAAGATATATGAGGTTAGTGCTTGTTTACTTTCCTATTTCCTCAGTACTCCATTAATGTATGTGTATGAGGCATCAGTATAGCATGAGATTGAAAATTTGAGAGTGATAATATATATGTGTATGAGGCATCAATATAGCATGAGATTGAAAATTTGAGAATGGTAATATATATATGTGTATGAGGCATCAGTATAGCATGAGATTGAAAATTTGAGAATGGGAGCTGTTGAAATAAAAATGTAATGGAATTTTTGTAGGTTGTGTGGCTAGGTTGGATGAGATAAATTTAGTACAGAAATACCAGAAGATATAGACGAAGGAAGTCATTAGATCAGCATGTAGGAATAGTTGTTAAATGGTATGGCTACAGAGGGAGATGAATAGAAATAAATTGGTGAATATGGGATGTGTGTACGGGTAGCTTGGAGGGAAGGAGAAGGCATGGAACACTAGGAAGAAAATAGCTTAGTGTGGCAAGTGAATTTGTGAACAAGCAAGATAAGGACATTGAGCAGGTAGAAACATTGACAGACCAGAAAGTAATGGATGAAGTGTGAATGGAGATGCACAGTGCAAGGGATGCATCCCATTTTTAACTTACTTTTCAATAGAATGGTGTCTGCTGGAAGTCTTGGGAGAACGCCACAGTCAGATGAAGTGCATAGTGTGGATAATCTAGGCCTGTGGAGAGGAATAAAATAACTGAAGGCTTGAATGGACTTACAGCCCATTTCACTAGGCACTGTGTCGTTAGGTCTCCTACTTTTATGCCCTTCTTTTCCTACTGCTAGATCTTACCCACCCCATTTACAAGGGAGTTTTATTTATTTTTCATTGATTTTATTTTTTTATTTTTTATTTTTCAGCTAATCACAATTTGCCATGCACCTTGTAATTGATATAAATTGTAACTACTGGTAACCTGATCAGAGCAATGTATGACTGTGTAACTTGGATATTGTTTACAATTTTGATGTTGCATGTCCATTGCTAGTAAATCATCATCATCATACTTATTGATCAATAATGGCATATTATGGGTATAGCATATTGTAATTTCCTTTGAAAATTTAGAAACCAGTTATTAGGCAGTACATTGTAAGTAAATATTATCATTATACTTATAACTAATTCAAACTGTATGTACGTTAACAGAACTGACCTGTTTGAGCTTGAACTGGCCAATGTGAAGATGGCATTAGAGTCTCGACCCAGAAGTAAATCATACAAGTTTGACATTGAACTGGGCTCACTTAACCTCAGGGACAAGGTAAGGAAACACGTATATTTATGCCTAGAAACCATTAGCCATCCTCACATTTGTTTGCCCTTTAACCTGGTGGCAGCTTTCCATGTATCACGATCATGTGTCATTTTCCTAGTCGTCCCGTGACCCAGAGGTCTCCACATATAACCTCATCCTGTATCTTACTCATTCTGCTTTTGAACATTCTTCCATCAGCATTCACACCTGTGACTCTCCACAGCTAGTCATCCTCTTGTGTAATCTTTACTAATGGATTCGTGGTATTTATGAGTACTTTGTGCAGAGTACTTGCCTGGGAACAGTTGCTGCAGCTGAGAGAGAAAATAATAACAATACAATATCCCTTGAGGACAGGGGCGTGGGAAGCACGTAGGTTGCAAATGGTGATACAGTGTATAGTAAATATAATTACTTTCATTCATTCATTCATTCATTCATCATCTAATCCAGTGTTGCCCCATGAGGAGCATAGGAGCCTGGGGTGAGGCAATTGGTCCTGACATTTAAGATGAGAGTAACCAGCCTCACTCATCCCTGAGTGGCATTATGTGAGCATTAAACCTCAACCATCCCTTGGATGTAAACTTGCACCGCTTCAATCCGATTGGAGTGCCTTAATTGCCCACTAAACCACCAGGTGCCATAGTTTGGTTATATGGTTGCCACTCAGCATAGTACTGTAAATGGTTTCCTGGTGTACAGGAAACCATTTGGCATGTCACTCAATGTAGAGTCACCTGTAGACAGAAGGAAGAGGAAAGAGTGAAGGAAAGACAGACTGAAGAGAAAGGATAGAAAGAAGGAATAGAGGAAACGACAGGCATCCGAGAGCAGCACTACATCGAGTGAATGGATGGTGAGCGCCCCCACCAACCACTAAGATATTATTTGTAGATATATATTAGTGGATCATTCATGACCTGTTCCTGGATTCCATCTGTAGGAGATGGTAGCTCATGTTAATCATTTAAGTTTATTGTAACAAAAGTACTATGTTTAATTTAAATGATTGTAATAAGAGTGTGTGACTTTTTAAAAGCATTTTGCAGGAAATAAAAAAATGGATTTGTCAGAAAGAGATCAAAGATAACAGTCTGTGTACAGTAATTGTGTTTTCTACAGGTAACACAGGATACTGCATTCCCACTGTTGGTGTCACCACAGAGCAGGACCCCAGTACCCACACTAACCCCGTCTGCTACGCTGTCCAGCCTGGCCCGCCCCTCAGTCATGTATGCTCGCCTCACCAGCATTGTGTCGCCCACACCGCCACCACAGGTTGAAGGACCGCTGTTCTCACTCACCTATGAGAGTCGGCCATTTAACTCAAAGGCTGACCACAGGTAAAGGAATGCTATTGTAATCTGTCATGTGATAACAAAATTCAGATATATGCTGTTTGTAAATTCATATACTGCATTATAACTTAGAGTATATGCCTTGGTAGAACAGTGATTATCAGTCAAGGGACATTGCCATTACATTATATACAATTTGCATGTAAAACTGGATTAGGAACATGTAAATCTTGTCTCAAGGATGACTGTGACACTTAAGGATTTTGCTTTAGGTGCTATAATATGATTTACTCTGAGAGTGCAGGGACCAAGTTACTCACCAAACTTAAATTATATCTACACAAAAGTCTTGGTTGGATCTCCTAAAGTTGTTGGTGGCAAACTGCCAGCACAACCCTTTTTCAATCTGTTCCTCAAGTTAAACCTCTCACTGAACTAACCATCCACCTGTACAACTGATTTTGCTCCATCATACATATTGTAGGTGATTTTGAATATTCTACCGTCCAATTTATATACTGTACCAATATCACTTTCCACATAGACTCTGATATAATCTGTCTTATGCCATCTCAAAATGCAATAAGTGAAATTGGCAGTCGGCTTTAAAACTTCTTGTAATACAGGCAGACCCCGAGACGCGATACCCCAGCATAGCGATGGGGGTAGAAATACCACCCTGCCCCGCCGAATGATGGCCAGACCCCAGTATAATGATGGGTTTTGTTTTGTTATACTGATTTTAATTATATTTTATACTTAAATTTTGTGTTTAGTTTGATTTATAAACTGTTTTTAGACTTACATTAATGTGTTTAATCACAGGTGGGGTGAACCTTGTCATTTTGGAGCACAGTTTACTGAGTTTGATTTTTCCAGACGTATTTTTTGATTTCCAGATTTTATCTTTGGGTTTAGGTTAGTTATAAACTGCTTTTAGGCTTAATTTAACTTGTTTTAAAGCCATCTGGGGGTTTAAGTTAGCCAGACACTTGTTTGTGGGCTCATTTGGGGGTGTTTAGAACTTGGTTGGGGGGGAAACTCAAGGCTCAAAAACGCATCTAAGTACTTTACTTGTTAAATCTTCTCCAAGATATGATACTCCGCCAAGCGATGGGATTTTACTTTACCAATTGCATTGATCAACCGGGTATTGCCTGTACTGTATTTGTACTGTGCATTGCAAGATAATTGCTGAATATTGATGTTGCACTTTTGTACCTCAAGCACTTTTACCCCTGTAATGAGAGATTTGTGTTTTGGAAGTGCTGGAGGAGAGAAAAATTATTATTTGTCATCATCATCATCATCATCATCATTATTGTTGTCATTGTCATCATCATCATCATCATCATCATCACCACCCACTTTTCTCCTTGTCAGTGGAATGTGTTGGATAATAAACTAGTGAAAGGATAATATAAACGTACAGGAACCTGTCTTTAGAGTTACATTGGCCTGTTTGAAATGTGCCATATGCCAAACTTGGATGTGTTCTTGTCAGACTGGTGGTAAACACAACGTCACTGGATATGGTGTACAACCCATCAGCTCTGGACACCTTCGCTGCCTTCTTCACTGCACCCCACCAACGCCGCGGAGAGCCAGCACTCACACCCCAGATGGCAGCCCTCACTACTGCTGCTAGGAAGAGGTTAGATGCTGCTTGTGTGTGAATTGAGAGTATAGGTAGTAATTGTAGTATTAGTAGTAGTTGTAACCCCAGGCATGAGAGGATATGAACCCAGTGTACTTCAGACTGAAATTGACCTCCTTCTGCAGTCTAGCATCTGCCTTTTGGGGAGTAGGGAGGGAAATAAGAAATGTTTGTTTAACCAGGCATAGGAACAGCTCGGTTCCAGAAGCATATCCATACTCAAATCACTCGCCACTCCATTCAGTCACTTAAGGACAACACACAGCTGCATGCACAGCCCCCAGATATCCACCCCTCTGAATCCTATTTCCCTCGTGAGGACGGTCCAGGATATAACACAGCACCCCATACTGTTAAGCTCATTATGGAAGACTGCATTGCATACAATCACATATGCCAACAACACAACATACACTCGTGAGAGCTCTGTGGGAAAGCCTGGTCTCAGCCATGGCCTTCCTTAGGGACTCGGGGCTGTTCAGCCAGACTACCTAGGGAACAACTACTACTATTACTACTACAGCTCGGTTATATCTGTGCCATGACATGAAGGCATTTCTCTCAAACATGGTGAATTGATCGAGATAATATTAACTCACTCAGCCCAAGGACATCATTTATTATCATCGTCATCATCATCTGGACCTCCTTTCCCATCCTAGGGCAGGGTGAGGGGTAGCAACTTCCAGACAGCCCAAGTTTGCCCAATCCAATGGGCCACACTTCCATTCACTCACCATTCAAGCCCCTGACTCCTGGCTCTATCTGATACGTTTATGTTTTCCTTATTATGCCACCATGTGATGCCTGCAGGGAGATCAGTGGTGGGTCTTAGTGCTGTGTACCCAAGTAGCGCATTAACCCCCTTGCCCTAATACAATTTTTAGATGCCTGGTGGTCTAATGAGTCAAGGTGCTCCAGCCAGATGTGAATCATGCGGGTCTAATTCCAAAGGGCAGTTGGAGTTTATTGCTCATGTGATGCTGCTGTAGAATGTGCAGCTGGTCACTCACCTTAAATGTCTGGACTGAGTTGTCTAGCTTGGGGCCTCAATTCTCCTGGATTGGATAATGAATAGAATTAATGCAATCATGTGACCCATAATCTTGTCAGTTAAAGAAGCCCCCTGAGCCTTTTCCCTTATGATTTATTTTCCATGCTATGCCTTACTGCACTCGTGTATGTTGCATCTTTTAACCCCTCCGTGGCCGTCGGCATCCAATGACGTTTTATCGGAGCATGGCCGAAACCTCCCATATTATTTACTGACGTTGTTTGCAATACATATATCTAGTCATTTCAAACCATTTTAGCACCATTGAAATTTTGAGGGGTTTGGAAATATGGATAATTCTTAGTGCGATGTGAAAATATGGATAATTCTTGATGTAGTGCTGCCTACTTCTTTAGCCTTTATCATTCTTTTTCTGTGCCTGCCCTCCTCTCTTCCTATTTCTCACATCTTTTCTGTCACTACTTATTGCTTTTCTTTCCATTACAGGTGGCTTTACATTGAATGACAAGCCAAATGGTTTCCTGTAAGCCAAGAAGCCATTTACAACGCTGGGTGGTAATGATATAACCAAACCATACGTGCTCCCTACGTGTCAAGTGGGTTGGTGGAGGGTTAGTGCCCCTCCCTGTAAAACAAATAACTCAGAGTCAAATGGCCACCCTGTACGGGATTATGGCATCTGGCAATAGATAGATAGATAGACTTAGTGCGATGTTTTTTTACTCCTGTATTTAGTTTTCATTGGGATGTAAAACATTCATTTGACAAATTTTTTGCGCGTCATTTCGAAGCACAGGATGGGTCTAGGAAGCTAAAAATTGCATTGCAAGGTGCACCAGATGTTTCTCTTCAATTTGGCGAGCGAGAAAAGTCGATTTTTGAAACTTCAAAAATTGGTGCCTGGGCTGGCCTGTTAGTCCTGATGAACTCCACTGGCTTGGCCACGGAGGAGTTCAACACAAACACTGAAGGTAAAAATAATACACAAAGGGTTATTCAGGACCTATATGCAAAAATGAACTGGTAAGGAAAAGGTGGGAGGGAGCTTCCTTAACTGTGGAGAGTACAGGCCAATATGATCCCATTCAGCTTAGAACACCTTGGTGATGAAGGGGTTAGTGTTGTTGTTCCAGGCTTATCTGAACATCAGCCTGGTGGACTACTGGCTAAAGTTGCCCTTCTCTTCCAGTCCATCATGCTCCTTTTGAGGGATAGGTAGTGAGATATAGGATGTTTTTGTAACCAGGCTGTGGAGTTCCCAAGGTATAGTTATGCCACGTAGGAAGGAATCCCTCTGCAGCACTGAAAGAGTGCTGTATATAACGCTTTCTCCTGTGGTGTCTATCTCTCTGGTTGCTTGGAAGTGGTTAGATGTGGGAATGGACAAGAGATTATGGACCCATTTGTCCTCAGGATACTTTTTTTTTTTTTCCCTCCCTTAGCTGTTATTGTATATACAATACTGTACCTGAGGAAAGCATCCTGGTAGAAGGGGTTGTGGAGGCTACATCTAACCCCTGTTGTTTGGAAATTTTCCCCCTGCTTGAAAAACATCATGTGGAGGTAGCAAGAGTACAATGAAACCTAAAATGTCGTCAGGCTTAAAGAGTTAATGGTTGGAAGGGGCTAGATACTTGTCATATAGGAACTGATATACTTCATAATTTATTCTTGCTATCTTCAGACAGTTGTACTCAGCTTCATTTTTTTTTATTTTCATTCATTTTTGTTTCAAAAGTCTTTGTATACACTTGCTTGTGTCAACTCCAGATAGACATCAAAATGAAGGAGTTACCTGTATCCCACAGTAACCCCTGCAGTGCTAAGGTGTTTTCTGAAGGTGAGTACAATTGTTTCTATGCAGGAAGAGTATAACTGAAACTACATCTGCAAACTGCTTCTTATAAGAGATCTTTTCTTAGGTGAATGAAACCATCCAGTTATAAGAAGTATTGTTAAAGTTACTTGTTTTAGTAGATAGAGTGTAGGAAATTTAAGTCAATGGACTGGAGTTTGTTTTAGTAGATGGAGTGTAGGAAAAACTTAAGTCATTGTACTAGAGTAGATAGAGTGTAGGAAAAATTTAAGCCTTTGTACTGTAGTTTTTTTAGATTATATAATTATGTTGTAGTGCTGAGTGTGTAAAACATGCCTTTGTCTCAGTGGAGTAATTATTGCAGATATGAGGAACTGAAGGAGCAGACCAAACAGGAGCTGAAGAGAAACTGGGAACAGATAATGGAAGGGGAAGTGGTAAGTCAATACTGATTATGTCTCTGATTGTTTTATCATTGATGGCTGTGTTTATAGTGAATCATTTTACTTATAGCCCAGGATATGTGCAGGCAAAATGTTACTGTAAGTGAAACAGCTCAATGATGCACATAACTCACAATTATGTGTGTGGGGATTTATGATAATAGAAAAGGAAGAGGAGGGCTAGATTGAGCTGATTTGAGTTCATGTAGAGGAAGGAAGATGGCAAATGGATGGAAGGTGAGAGGTGGGAATGTCATGGGTAGGGTTGTAAGAGGCAGACTAAAAAAGACCTAGGGTGAGGTCATAGAGTGTGACCTCAGGGATAAAGGACTGAATAGGGAGGCAACCAGAGATTGAGCAGTGTTGAGAGTTGTCATTACATGACAAAGGCCAGTTCATGCAAGTATGTTTCAGCTTATTTCATACAGGTAAGTGTTGTGTACATCATTGGATGATGGAGTGGCCCTCGTGAGAGAGGGCAACATTTGGAAACTTCCTGTATTGTTATTTGCAGATGATACTGTATTGTTAAGTGAAGACAAAGGGGAACTGCAAGGCTTGGTGAATGAGTTTGGGAGAGTATGTAAGAAGCAGAATCTGAAGGTGAGTATAGGGAAGAGTAAAGCTATGGTCTTCAAGAGAAATGAAGTCACTGAATGTACAGTGAGGTTGGATGATGACAAAATGTGAAATGTGAGTGCATTTAAGTACTTGGGTAGTGTGATGAGTAAGAATGGAAGTTTGGAGGATGAAATGCTTGAAAGGATACAACAGGGAAGAAAGGTTGCTGGTTCTTTGAAAGTGATAAGAAATAGAAAAGTGAGCATGAAAGTTAAAATGTCGCTGCATGGTAGTATTGTGATACCAACTCTAACATATGGAAGTGAAGCTAGGACCTTGTTGGAGGGACACAAGTCAAGAGTGAGAGCAGTGAAAATGGGTTATCTGAGAGGAGCATGTGGAGTCACATGGAGAGACAGACTGACAAATGAGGAAGTGATGGAGCATTGTGGTGTGGATGTCATAGAAAAACATTAAGAGAAATATACTGAGGTGGTTTGGACATGCTGGAAGGATGGAGAGCAAGAGACTAATGAGGAGAGTGTATGTGAGTGAGGTAGAGGGGGAAGAGGGAGGGCGAGGCTGAGGATGAGATGGAGGGATGGAGTGGAGAGGTATATGAAGGAGGGGGATATGAGCTGGGGGGAGGGCAGTGAATTGGCAGGGGACAAGGAAACATGGAGGCAGTTTGATTGTGGCCATCCCTTATGGGATTGAAGCATCTGGCAGTAGTTAGATAGAGAAGTGTCGTGTGTTTCTTTTCGGGGAGTATAGCATTATCAGTAACACATGGTTGCTTTTAGGTATCCATTGTAAAGGAGTAAAATCCATAATGAGTCTGAGAGGACTGCAACTGGTGACATAGAGTGGGTCAATGTAGGTTGCTTAGCACTACCATGACCCCAGTGCAGTCATGCCGTGGTATACGGGGAGTGTATGGCATTTTTTTTTTTTTTTTTTTTTTTTTTTTTTTTTTTTAATGCGAGGAAGAAGGAATCAAAGGTGTAACAATTTATCATATACTGAGCACAATATAACATGGATTCAGTTGGGGGTCAAGGGCCACTAAACCAAATACCTCAAAAAACCTTACCCTTGTAGGCTTGTCCTTGGCACCCAAACTAGCACCACACTTTCCATTAAAGGTAGCAACCTTGCTGGACATGTTTCAGTATTTCCACAAGTTTCAGTATTTCACACACACACAAAAATGTATTGCTCTTCTTCATAATGCACACTGCACTATTTGTTATGAACTTGCACTATTATGTGGTAATAGCACTGGTGTTTCTGTGGCCTTGCATGCATGAAATGAAAGGAAATGGAGATCATAATGACTGTAAACACTGGACGACCATCTAGACTCAGACATTTGACTGTCGGCATGTGTGGGAGGCATTGTGTGCTCAAGGGATTGTCATACATGGGCACCACAATTATTGCATGAGCAAATTTTGCCATTGTTATCATGATTTATCAGTTTATCACATTCAGTACCAAACTGATGTATACTGAGGCCCAACTGTTAACAAATGGAAAAACTAGGAACTGGCCAGGTTTAAGCATTTTTTTCCAAAATTTCTTCATATTTTAGACTTATTTCAAATTTAGACTTTCCTTGTAGTTTTCAGCAGCTGTTGGAGGGTAATTTGCTGGTTTTGGAGTTTGGCTCTCTGTCCATAAAAAATGTCAGCTGTACCATGGCCATTATGGGGATTCCTTTAAGGGGAAGCATGGATTCATATGACTGATTAAGTAATCTTATATAGAATATTGAAGTTTGAATTTTAGAAGGTTGGCTGTATCCATTGAGAGACACAAAGCAGTTATAGGGCTGAGACTCTCTCTCTCTCTCTCTCTCTCTCTCCAATGCCAGCATCCAGCTTTATGCTGCTTAGGCTCCTAATAGTGGCATGATTAATGGAATCTATAAGAGACCTCCAGGACTGAATGAAATTGTCAGGACTAGTGATGACACAAACATCCATCCATCCATCATCCAATCCTATGTTGCCCCACGAGGAGCATAGGAGCCCGGGGCTAGGCAAGTTGGTCCTGACATTTAAGATGAGAGTGACCAGCCTCATTCATCCCTGAGTGGCATTACATGAGCAGTAAATTCCAACCACCCCTTGGATATAAACTTACACAGGCTCAGATCAATTGAAGCACCGTAATTACCCACTAAACCACCAGGCACCATAATTTGGTTATATTGTTACCACCCAGCGTAGTAAATGGTTTCTTGGTGTACAGGAAACCATTTGGCGTGTCACTCAGTGTAGAGTCACTCATAGGCAAAAGGAAGTGGAAAGAATGAAGGAAAGAAAGACAAAATAGGGAGTGTACAGTCACCTGTAGGCAGGAGAAAGAGGAAAGAATGAAGGAAAGAAAGACAGAAGAGGAAGGATGGAAGAGAGGAAAGGGCAAACACCTAAAGCAGCACTGTGTCGAGTAAATGACACAGATACTGTATAATAATAACAAAAATAATAATAAAGATATCATAGTGTTGAAGATTCGGTTTTTAGCCAGTTGGAGCCAACATCCTTCATTAAGTATTATCATCATCATTGTTGTCTTTTCTCCTTCTTGATCCATGGCAGTTTCCCTGATAAGTCCCTTATCGTTGAGATCACACTCAATGTC
The DNA here is from genome assembly GCF_032717465.1 of Coenobita brevimanus. Classification (NCBI taxonomy): domain Eukaryota; kingdom Metazoa; phylum Arthropoda; class Malacostraca; order Decapoda; family Coenobitidae; genus Coenobita; species Coenobita brevimanus. Next base: position 13,381 of record NW_027643505.1, read on the forward strand.
ATCATCCCAGGTCTTTTTCGGTCTGCCTCTCACAACCCTACCCCTAACATTAACACTTCTCACTTTCTGCACCCAATTATCATCCCCCCATTCTCTCCACATGCCCAAACCATCTCAGTCTTCCTCTCCTCATCACAAAACCAATACTCTCCAGTCCCATTCTACCTCTCAACTCTTCCGTCATAAACCTAGCCCCACAAGGCCTTGCACTCAGGGACGCATTGCACATCCACCTAATCATTGCCATTTCTGCACGTTTGAGCCTGCAAATATCCTTTGCTTTTACTGCCCAGGTCTCACTACCATACAGCATTACATTCCTAACACATGCCGCATACAAAGATCCCTTAGCACATAGGGAGAGCCCTCTCAGTGTCAGGAGAGGCAACAGCTCTCTGAACTTCTTCCAGCCACTTCTCACTCTAGTCTCAGAGCTAGCTCCAGCCTCACCTCCAGCACATAACATGTCTCCCAAGTATCAAGCGTCTCACCAGCAAGGTCAGTCCTTTCATGCCTGACAATCTCCGCATGCTTTCCCCAACACACCACACACAAGAAATCAGCATTATCTCTCAGTCTACCTCTAATACCACTGCATCTCTTATGCACCCACTTATCACAAACACTGCATAAGATGAAATTACTTTCCACACCCTTGTGGCAAATTGCACATGGCCACTGTTGCTCTTCTTTGAAAATACCACCCCCAGCCCTAGATACCATCACCTTTGTTTTAACTGCATGTACTCTCAAGCCCCTGTGTCCCATGCCATCTCTCCACTTCCAAAATCTTTCCCTCTCCTCCCTTTCATTTTCTGCAATCAGCGCCAAATCATTACCATACAATATCTTCCGTGGGAATCCATTTCTGAAGTCACATGAGAGAGCATCAAGTACCGTGATAAGCAATAAGGGGCTCAGTACTGACACCTGATGCACACCAACATTCACGGAAAACTCATCTCGCAGATCTCCATTCACCCTTACCTGGATGTGAGCGCCCACATACATGGCCATAACCAACCTAACCAGCCACTCCTCGATCTCAGGTTTTCTCATTGCCCACTTCACCACCTCTCTATGAGCTCTGTCAAAGGCCTTCTCCAAATCAACAAAGATATAATACAGATCCCATTTCTTTCCTATACCTGTATTTTTTTTCCGAAGCTGTTGAACAATGAATATGGCATCAACGGTCCCATTGCCTCTCATAAACCCAAACTGCATCTCATCAATATTCTCCGATCATACCTCTTAGAACTCTCTCCATTACTTTCGTTATCTGGTGTAAAGGCTGTATGCCTCTATAATTTCCTCTTTCCAGAACGTCACCCTTCCCCTTGTACACATTTACAATTACACTTCAGCCAATCACCTGAGGCAGCACACTCATTGATAATCATATTTATCAAGTCAGTGACTAACCCCACTCCTATATCTCTGCCTTCAACATTTCATCAGTCATCTCACACACACCTGCTGCCTTCCCCACCTGCATCCTGCCTGTTGCCCTGCTCACAGTAGCATCATTAATCAAAGGCCAGGAAATAGTCTGTCTGGCTTCCATTTCCCCGAGACTCCTATGTAATCAGCCTACTCTCTCTTTTCCTAAGGTGTGTGTTGCACACAGTCATGTTCATTGTCTCTCCAAACTCAAGTATCCTTTCCCTTTCCTCATTTCTTGTACCATATGCACATCCTCCCTGTACTCGTTCATATCCTAGAGCAGCTTCACCAACATGACCATTCAAGTCCCCTCCCAAAACTACAATCTCATCATCCCCCATACCACGTACTACATATATTAAGTCATCCCAGAATCTATCCTTCTCTACCTCATCCAAGCCTGCCTGTGGAGCATACTCTGATAAAAATGAAAACATATTCCCACCGAACAAAATTTTCCACTACTAGTACCCTATCACCTGCTGTCGTTACATGCATGACATATTCTACCCATTTCTCCTTACCCAGCACTCCCACACCACCATATCCATCTGCCCTACCCTGCCAAAATAACTTGTAATGGCAGTCCTTCCTGACAGTCATCGTGACTGATCCTCCCCTCTATCTGACTTCTTTCACATATCCAACATCCACTCACCTCCTACTCGGCGTCTCAGCTTCTCCTGCTCTGCCCTGAAACTTCCCACATTCTATGATGCCACTCTGATCCCCGTGGGAGATTTAGTTTCCTCAGGCATGCTTTGATTCCCTTTCTTTTTTGTCATAATCAGTAAAAATAAATAATGGGAAGAGGTAGACCACAGGCCCCACCCACCCACACAGTCCCAAGTCCAGGCATGAATCTGGGACCCATAGTCCGTCAGCCGTAACCAGTGGCTGTGGCAATGGCCTCGGGGCACCCTGCCAGGACAGCTACAGGGACATCCTTCAGGCATGCCTTGACACTTTAACTGCCCTGCCATTATACACCCACTGATAGGGCAGCCTCCTGGGGTGCTACTCCCAGGTTCAGGCCCCTCTCTATTGGGCAGAAGTGGCAGCCTGGGAACCGCAGTGCCCTGTACCCTCTAGCAGAGATCTGAGCCCCATTCCAGCCCAGCCCCAGAATCCAACCCAGAAATTATAGGGTGGGAGAGCTCTAGAAATTGGAACAGGAAAGCACAGAAGTTGGGGAACTTTCAACTTAGTGCTCGTTAAAATGGTCTTGTATTAATTCACCTATCAGTCATGCCTACAAAATTGTTGGTACCACCATACAGACCAAATGATAAACAGATAAATAATAATGCCTGTGGGACAGGAGCTGGTCTGTTAACAGCCAAATTATGAAGTGAATGAAAGCATGTCAGGTGCATCTGTTAATGTGGTTTTTCATCGATTACCATTCTTCACTAGCTTTATTAGTTCCTCAGTTTCCATACTCTACTTGTTCACAGAACATATCCATCTACCCTCATCAAGGCTCTCCACACCTCCTACCATCTTCAGAATAATTCACTTAACCAGTTTGTTTTCACTACTCTGTTCACATCCAGTATCTCATTGTGTGATAATACCATCTAATCACACTCTTTTCTGTCATTTGATCAGTAGAGTTAATTATCAACATAATTGTTTCAGATAACAAGGAAACGTTGGGATGTGATGCTGGATATCTCAGCACCACACATCATCATCCCGGAACACACTCAGGACAAGAATGCCACGTTGGTTGTGCTGGACTTTGGCAAGCTTATGTTCAGCTCTGCACGTCCTCCTACCTCCCACCACCCTCACCACCACCACCAACAGCAGCTCTCTGAGGAACTAGACAATGCCAGTGATGAAGATGGTATGTGTTGCCTTTATGCTGGTATTACTGTTGTTATGGTTTAAACCTCAGGTAGACAGGCACTTGCTTTCGTGTGAGCTTTGTATTTTTTTTTTTTTTTTTTTTTACCATGGTGCTGTAAGTTTATTGTGTTACTGAATGAGGAATGATGTGTGTGGTGAAGTGTATATGAATCAGTATAATTTGTCATGCTGTCAGGTACTAGTTTATTTTTTGAGATGATAGTCAGTTTCACCTTTATGCCACCGGTTTGATTTATATGGTAAGCGATAGATGCAGATTGTTCATCCATGTAGAAAACAATTAGAGTAATTAATCATTATGGTAAGTAACAGGAAGGATTGTTGATCCATAGGATGGAGATAAAATCAGAGTCAGGCAATAGTTTGGTACCCTTATGGGGCACCCAGAATGTTCTGGTGTGTGTAGAACATTTGATGACTGTTATAAGCTTAAATACCAACACTTGCCTGGTGGGCTGTGGTATCCTAGTCTTGGGTCTTTGAACTTTACAGAGGATGATATGAAAATCAGTCACCATTTTTTCTTCTTCTAACAGATGAGTTTGCCACACCGTGTTCAACCCCAGATGAACTTGAAAATATGTCACCATCGGATACAACAGTGACAGTGGGTTGGGAGGAGCTTAAGAGGAAATCCTCAGTGTCTGATTCCAGTGCTCAGTTTTCAGAGGCCATGCTGCACGACCGCATGTATGACAAGTGAGTAGTGATGAGCTCTATTTTTATATCTGCATTGTCTCTACCTGTCTATCCAGTCAACCTGTCCTCTTTTCTTGATACCAGTTTTAAAGGAACTGGTCTTGAATGGCAGCAGTTAGAGGTATGTATTGCAGGAACTTGAAGACACGATATGTGGCAAGAACTGGAAGGAGTCATTATGAATCCAAAATTAGTTAACCATGTTAACCCTCTCGAACTCTTTCAAGGCAACCTGTGTCCAACCGCTTCTGAGTACTGCATGACCCCCACAGGCTAGCCTAGACCTTACATGCCACACACCCCTCACTCAGTGATGTGTGCGTCATTTCCATTCAACTTTCTCCCCTGCCGTTATGTATAACTATATTGTTGTGAAATTGCTGTATGTTATAAATGAATAATGATCATCCTAATGAATGAAAAAAAAAAAGAAAAGAGAAAATAAATTACCATATTTTATCTTTCACTCATTTATTCAGCGCTGATTTCTCACAGATATGTAAACATTTTGTCAATGCCTGTTGAAAGTTGTAGAGCATTTATTTGCAATGATTTTCATAAACAATGACACTTCTAGCTCTATTGGAAAGATTTCTGTGGGGTACAGAACAGAAATATCTTACAGTCTTTGACCACACCTGGTCGTTCTAGTAGCAGCTGGCTCAACATCATAAAATGTTTTCAATGATTTCATTCCCCTGCCCTTATTTGTAACTGTATTGTTTTGAAATTATTACATGTTATAAATGAATAAATGATCATCCTAATGAAAGAAGAAAAAAGAAAAGAAAATATAAATTACCATATTTTTTCGTTCATTCGTTTATTCAACGCCAATTTTTTCCATCCATCTGTCCATCATCCAATCCTACATTGTCCCATGAGGAGCATAGGAGCCCGGGGCTAGGCAGTTGGTCCCGACATTTAAGATGAGAGTGACCAGCCTTACTCATCCCTGGGTGGCAATACATGAGCAGTCAACCCCAACCATTCCTTGGATATAAACCTTCACTAGCTCAATCCGATTGGAGCTCAATAATTACCCACTAAACCACCAGGCGCCAAAATTTGGGTGTATGGTTACCATCCAGCATAGTAAATGGTTTCCTGGTGTACAGGAAACCATTTGGCTTGTCACTCAGTGTACAGTCACCCACAGGCAGAAGGAAGAGGAAAGAATGAAGGAAAGAAAGACAGAAGAGGGAGTGTAAAGTCACCCGTAGGCAGAAGTACAAGGAAAGAATGAAGTAAAGGAAGACAGAAGAGGATGGAAGGAAAGAAGGATGGAGGAGAGGAAAGGGCAGACACCCGACAGCAGCACTACATCGAGTGAGTGGATGGTGAGCGCCCCCGCCTACCAATTTTTTAGAGATATATGTATAAACATTTCGTCGATGTGTGTTGAATGCTCTACAACCTTCTGTCAGCAAGCATTGATGAAATGTTTATATATCTGTGAGAAATCAGCATTGAATAAATGCGTGAATGATAAAATATGGTAGTTTCTTTTCTTTTCTTTTTTTTTTTCTTTTACTTTATCGGATACATTTATGTGAAGCTACAAAACATGGTGAATGTTTTTGGCGTATCCGAAAGAGCCAGGATTCCAGGGGCTTGAATGATGAGTGAATGGAAGCGTGGCCCATTGGATTGGGCAAATTTGGGCTGTGTGGACATTGCTGCTACTCACCCTGCCCTAGGGCAGGAAAGGAGGTCTGGCTGATGATGATAATTTTTTTTTTCTTTCATTAAGATCATTTATTCATTTATAATGTGTAGGAATTTCATAACAATACAGTTATAAATAACGGCAGGGGAGAAAGTTGAATAACACCACTGAAACTTGTGGTGATTTTTTTTTTTTTTTTTTTTTTTAATGAATGGAAGAAGGAAAAACAAAAGAAAAAAAACACGTCCATGTGCCTAAAGGTATCCTCCATTCATAAAATATTTATAACAACTGGATTTAAATTCAAGTGGATTAAATGTTTGTGGGAAACAACTTCCAGGAAGAGAATTCCAGGGAGTAGTAGTTCTGGGGATAAATGAATTTTGATAAGCAGAGGTTCTGCATTGTGGGGAAGAGAGTACAGTATTAGTTCATGGGCTCTCGCAGCTGCCCGAGTATTTCGGGAGAAAATGTGAAGGGGAGGCACAATTGAAGCCAGTTTATCAGAGCACTTACGGTAAAAATATCGATAAAATAATGCTAAAGAAGCAACATCTCTACATATTGATAACGGAGGAAGGTCCTGTGTAATGGCAGGATTATTGATTAATCTAAAGGCTTTATTTTGAATTTTGTCCAACTGCCTCATTGCAACCGCTCCACATTCACTCCACAGTGGTGAACATTATTCGATATGAGAACGCACATCTATCTATCTATCTATAGCCCGACGCCCTAATCCCGCAAAGGGTGGCCACAGACAAAACGCCTCCAAGTCACTCTGTCACCCACCATTTGACTCCCCTCCCCCCAACTCACCCCCCCCTCCCTCATATACCTCTCAACTCCATCCCTCCACCTCATCCTTGGTCTACCCCTCCCTCTCCCTCCCTCTACCTCACCTACATACAGCCTCTTAGTCAGTCTTTCATTCTCCATTCTCTCCACATGTCCAAACCACCTCAGTGTATTTCTCCTAATCTTTTCAACCACATCCACATCTACCCCACAACGTTCCTTCACTTCTTCATTTGTCAACCTGTCCCTCCACGTCACTCCACATGCTCCTCTCAAGTAACTCATTTCCACTGCTCTCACTCTTGACTGAACATTATTCGATATGAGAACGCACATGACTTTTGTATATTGTGGCCATCTGCTTGTCAGTGAATAACTCACGAACTCTGTACATAAGGCCCAATTTTTTGGAAGCATTTTTAGCAAAGATGGAAGAAGAGCATAAGACAGTATGGATCAGACTAGTGCAGAGTTTTGCTGATGGCTGTGAGTGTCATGCCTTGAGAGTAAATGTAGAAAAGAGTAAAGTGATGGTTATTGAGAGAGAAGGTGACTCCCAGTGTGATGATACAGTGAATGGAGAGAGACTGGAATTGGTGAGAGTTCAAATACCTGGGTACAGTGATAGAAAAGAGAGGGAAATGTGCAAAAGAAATGGAGAGTAGAGTGATACAATGAAGAAAAGTAGCTGGTGCAATGAAGGCCTTGATGAGGAACAGAGGCTTGAGTGTTGCAGCTGCACAAGGCTTACATGAAGGAGTGTTAGTGCCAACTTTAACATATGGATGTGAGACTATGATGTGGCATGAAAATGAAAAGAGTGAGAGCAGTGGAGATGAGACTGCTGAGGAATGTATATGGAGTACAGAGAGCAGATAGGATACAAAATAATGTGATTTGTGAAAGATGTGGAGTGAGAAAGTCTGTGGACACCAGAATCGAAGAGAGTGTACTGAGATGGTATGGTCATGTGAAGAGAATGGATAACAATAGAGTGTTGAAAAAGGTATATCTGAGCGAATCTGAAAGAGGGAGGAGGCAAGGTAGGCCAAGGAGAAGGTGGAGGGATATGGTGGATGAGTGTGTGAGGAAGAGAGGTTTGGAAGTTGGTGAGGCTAGGGGACTGACAAGAGATCGAGTTGGCTGAATGAATATTGTGAGAAGTGCTCGATTAGGGATTTGGCACCTCTTTTTAACATGACAGCGTCCGGCTTGACTCTGTCGGATACATTTATGTGAAGCTACAGAACGTGGTGAGTGTTTCTGGCATATTAGATAGAGCCAGGATTCCTGGAGCTTGAATGGTGAGCGAATGGAAGCATGGCCCATTAGAGTGGGCAAATTTGGGCTGTCTGGACATCGCAACTCCTCACCCTGCCCTAGGGTGGGAAAGGAGGTCCGGATGATGATGATGATATGTGTGTATGTGTGTGTGTGAAGGCAAGGCAAGGTATAGAGAGTGATGAGGCTGTGTAACTGAAAGTATCAGGCAGGTTGGAGGAATTTTATGCAGAGGAAGTTTATGATGGATTTGGCACTCCCCTTTTATCCTGGCAAAGTGAAAATTGTTTGATTGACTTTATGATGGTGGTATGAAGCATGTAAAGAGAGGATTTTCTGCTTGTGCAATGGAGTCAAGATTTTGAGGGCTGGAATGGTTGTGAATAGCAATGTGACACACTCTGGCAGTTTGGGTAGTTCTCTCTCTCTCTCTCTCTCTCTCTCTCTCTCTCTCTCTCTCCTGGACCTTACCTCATGCCACCCTGGTGTGGGAAAAAAGGTATGGATGATTATGATATGTGAATCTCAACCTGCTTTTATTACATGACCATAACCCCGCTCCTCCCAGATATGACCTTCGGCTGTGTGACATGCAGGTGTTGGTGGGAAAAGTTCGAGACAACTGGCACTTTGCTTATACCAAGGGCACAGGTAAGGCTGGCAAGATGGTTTATCCTACAGAAAAAATTCAGGGAATGGTTGCCTCTCCTGATGTTGAGAAGGCTTTCCCTCTGTTCCAAGGGACCTTTATGTGCATGTGTTGGGAGTGTAATGCTAAATGGTAGTGAGACAATGATTAGGTGGGTGTGCAGTGCATCCTTGAATGCAAGGTCTTGGGGGGGGGCAAGGATTTTGATTGAAGAGCTGAGAGGAAGGATGGAACTGGAGTGTATTTGGTGTTGTGATGAGGAGGGGTAGACTGAGATGGTCTGAGCATGTGGAAAGGATGAGGGATGACAACTGGTTGCAGAAAATGAGAAGCATGAGCACTGGGGGTAGGGTTGCTAGAGGCAGACTGAAAAGACCTTTGATGAGGTCACAGAGTGTGGCCTCCAGGATAAGGGACTGAATGCGGAGGCTGCCCAAGATCAAGCAGCATGAAGAGCCGCCATTAGGTGACCAAGGCCAACGCATGCAAGCATGTTGGAGCCTTTATAAACAAAACGAGGTGAACAGAGATATTTCAGTCAAATAATACCAGCAGAGGGAGTAGGCTAGCTATCTGCCCTTAATGAGTTTAGGAGTCAAGCCTTGTGCCCCTACATTTTAAAAACTGTGGGTTACAGCAGTGTACTTAGAGTTCAGTCATTGACATAATGGGTAGAAGTATGGGCCAGGTGAACTTTAATTTTTCAGTAGTTACATCTTTCTATCTATTGCCAGATGCCATAATCCCATAAGGGGTGGCCATTTGACTTTGAGTTATTGGTTTTACGGGGAGGGGCACTAACCCTCCACTAACCCACTTGTTGACACGTAGGGAGCATGTATGGGTTGGTTATATGGTTACCACCCAGCATTGTAAATGGTTTCTTGGCTTACAGGAAACCTGTTAGTAAAGCCACCTGTAAAGGAAAGAAGAGCAATAAGAAGTGACAGGAAAGATGGGAGATATAAGAAGAGAGGAGGGCAGGCACAGAAAAAGAATGATAAAAGCTAAGGAAGAAGTAGGCAGCACTACATCAAGTGAATGGATGATGGTCGCACCACCTATATCTATGTAATATTATAGCTTAAGCTTAAGCTGTGTCATGCACGTACTTTTTCAGTTTGAGCTGGGTCATGTATGCAAATTTTAGATGCAGTAGCTGAAAGTAAGGACTAGTTGGAAAATGTAAAGAGCATATCTTGCATTCATTAACCTTGTGAACATTTGTGTTATTAGGTACTGTTCAGGTGTATCACAATTGTCATCATTGTTCTCATTCTATGCATGAAGGCCATATTCAGGTAACTGGGTAGGAGCATATTTTCTCTTGCATAGTCCTGGATGTACGAGTAGAAGTGACATGCAGTTTAATTTTGAAATACAGTGTGATTTATTGGTTATACAGTCTGTCCTTCCCCCAATTAGTCTGTTATAACAAGGTCTCATCATAGTTTATCATATGTTATTGGTATGCCTGGTGATCTAGTAGGTAAGGTGTTCCAGCCAGGTGGGGCCTGTAAAGGTTTGCATCAGTTGGATGGTTGAGGTTTATTCCTCACTAAAGCCACTTGGGGAAGTGAGGCTGGTTACCCTCACCTTACATGTCGGGACTGAACAGCCTAGCTCCCAGCCTCAATGCTCCAATTGGGGCAAAAAAAGGATTGGATGATGAATCATTATTATTTTTTTTTTTTTTGCAGGGCATATGCACGTGCTTGATCGGTTCAGCATCAACCTTGAGCTGGAGCGTCGTGTGGTGGTGATGCAGCACAACGAGGGCGTCAGTGGCCGTCTGTGACCCTGGCCGGCACACTGCCTCGCCTGGTGGTGCATATCAACGAGCAGAAGGTTCAGGCTCTACACACACTCTTTACAAAGTTCATATCACAAGATCCCACACCAGCAGACATTCCAAGGTAAAGGGCCAATGGCTACAGCTTATGATGCTGCTAGTGATGATCAGTGTATTGGTGGATTTGACTGGAGCAATCATCAGCCTGTTGTCTTTGACTCATATTTAAGTTTATTGAGGTAGCGTTGTTTCGGTATGCAAGCTGTGCCTGCAGTGTGGTGTGTGCTTGTTATGGCAATGTATTTTCTGTAGTTGTTGCAAACATTGTCTACCGTACATGAGAACAAAGAGAGTGACAGCTTGTGTTCAACAGTGGATAATCAGCTGATTTGATATTGGGTTGCAGCCACACCACTTGAATGGTAGATCAATAACATCCTTGGTGAAAGGAGGTGAGTCACTGGAGGTTTTGGACAGTGACTGCCACCTTGCTGATGTCAATAGTGCAGGGGATGGTGCTTGGGAGAGCACCACAGCAGGGGTCATAAATGGATTGAAAAGGTTCAGAAAATTGCTGCCCTTTGTGAAATGTCATTGTCCACAAAAGGGAAAGGATTTGGTACCTGTGTCGGTAGTGTCTAAATGAATGGAAGTGAAATGTGGAATAAAAGAGGAGGATATTATGGGACTGTAGTGAAACAATATGAGAATAATCCATTGAATATGTGGAGTTAAACCAGATTAACCAGTGGATATGTGGAGTAAAACCAGATGGTGGGATATCCTTAGAAGAGCTGGGAAACTACTGAGGAGGTGTAGAAGTATTACTTAGAAGTACTGTACTGGACCAGAAGGGATGTAGTGAGAAAGACATTATATGAGGGTGTGTGTGCTGACTTTCAACCTTAACCCATTTTGACTGAGCAGACCTACCAACTGCAGGTAAGCAACTGCCTCTTTGGAGCTGGCATGTACATTACAATACATACACTGTGTAGGGATGTGGTGACCCCTTGTGATAGACAGCGCCTCACCAGGGTCATACCAGGGTTCTTCCCATGGGTAGATTTAGGGAAATATGAGGAGGTTTGGCTCCTGGATGGACATTGCAGTTGCTCCACCCAGGGCCACAGTGCCACCATGTGTAGGCTCCTCATCATCACCAGAGGAAGAGATCCTGAAGTGTCACAAGAGAGCTGACATAGAACAGAGCATGGTGAAGGTGTGCTCTCCAGTGAATCCAACTGACCCATACTACAAAGCAAAACAGAGATAAAACAGAAAGTTATAAGACTAGTATGAGAAGTTTGGCTTGGGGATTACATAGTTATGGCTCAGTTGATAGTTCCTCCATGTGCTAGTGGCTAGGATGCTGAAGAAGTCAGTTACACAAGAGACAGTCATCGGAAGCAGCAGCACAAGTCTTGGCAGAGGGAGAGTTGGTGTGGATGAGCAGCACAGGACATGATCTGTTCTAACATCCTCCTCTCACTGGATATTCTGGAGTTAACATAGGATGATGATAATGACAGAAATTTTACTGAAAGAATTAACCGAGTCTGAGCAGAGTTAGGAGCAGCATTCTGAGCAAAACATGATGCATTTAATACCTGCCTTTAACAGTGATGATGATGATGATGATGATTGACTATGATGATGATGATGATGGATGAATATGATGATAATGATGATGATGATGATGACAACAGTGAAGATGAAAGGATGATGATGATGATAATTTTTCAGGAGACAGTCATCAGATTTAAGTAGAAGCAGTAGTAGCAGCCAGAGCCGGGGAGTGTTTGTTGATGGGCAGGACCTGACCCGTTCCAACACACTGCTGTCGCTGGATGGCTTGGGTTTGGGTGATGGCTCCACGATGGGTGATGGGGACTCCAGCAAAGGGTCATCTTCACCCACTGATGACGGCAAGCTTTTGGTTGTCCAGTTTACAGTGGATAAACTCTCTCTTGAGGTAAGGTGAACACAATACTAACTTAGTTATAAGTACTGTACTGGAGGTATGTAACAGGTTGCCACTAGAACTGTCTTCCTCTGTCTGTATTTCCTTGTGCCTATGACCAGTCTTTTAAATGCAACGTGTCTAGGCATCTCAAAATGAATGAATCTAGAATTTGTCTCATTTATTTTATTTATTTATTTATTTTTTTTCTTGAAGAGAACAAACATTCAGACATCCAGCTTTTGCTTCCTCCTACCTTGCATTTTTTAAAAATATGTAAATGATGATGATGGGGATTTTTTCTTGCCACTGCCCTTTTATTTCATACAGCTTAGGAGAAACCTCTGTAGTGGAAATATATTGAAGGTGATACTGTATCTAGCTCCACCATATCAAGAAGTCCCCCCAAAGCTGAAAAGAATCTTGTAGCAATTGGAAGATTAAAGTAATTAAGGCACTGGAAGAGGTAAGGTGATTTCGTCATCATCATTACCCCAGCCCTGTCTCCCACACAAAAACATGTCAAGAAATAGAGTTGGAATAATAGATGATGATGATAATGATAGTGGTGAATTGTAACAGTCAATCTTATATGACCCCCTTCTAAGTGTACGGGCCTAAGCCTAGACTACCATTGTCCAGTACGTAAGGTTACATGTCATCTCCTCGTGTCTGTAAACCTCAGGGTGAGTAGGGTGATACGAGGTTTATGTTTCAGTGACAGTTTTCTCTAAGGTTATTGTGTTTTACTAGTGGCGGGATTCATAATTATGGTATTTGTTTCCAAAAAACTTCATCATCATCCAATTAAGTGTTGCCCCATGAGGAGCGTAGGAGCCCGGGGCTAGGCAAGTTGGTCCTGACATTTAAGATGAGAGTGACTAGCCTCACTTATCCCTGAGTGGCATTACATGAGCAGTAAACCCTATCCACCCCTTGGATATAAACCTGCGCTGGCTCAATCCGATTGGAGCGCCCTAATTACTCACCAAACCACCAGGCACCGTAATTTAGTTATATGGTTACCACCCAGTGTAGTAAATGGTTTCCTGGTGTACAGGAAACCATGTGGTTTGTCAGTCAGTGTAGTCATCCGTAGACAGAATGAAGAGGAAAGAAAGACAAGAGGAAGGAAGGACGAGAGGAAAAGACAGGCACCCAAGAGCAGCACTATGTCAAATGAGTGGATGGTGAGCCCCCCCAAAATTTTCACTGCTTATATTTCTGAGTGTTGTAGGATATTAATTTGGGGAAAAAAAAAATTATAACAGGTAGTATAGTAGATAGTTGGCTACTGTTGATCCTGGGAGATAGTACACTGAGAGTGAAGTGCAGCTACAAGATTGGTAACTAGCCACACACCCATCACTCAAGGAGGAAGCTTCATCCACAAGTGTATAGAATCTAGGTTCAGGCTGAAACTCTAGTATTACTGTAGATCTTAAAATGAGGTGCTATGCAAAATTTTCTGGATAATTGCTATATAAAAATGAAAACTTACCATAGCTCCTATTGGCTGCCATCACCTTTGAAATAGTTCCCTTGCACATTGATACACTACTGTAGTCCCAGCGCTTCCGCCATTGCTGGAACGCTCCCTGGAACTCCTTCTCGATGAGAGTGTCGAGCACCACTTGCTGTTCCTTCTTGTTGTCCACAGTGGTATCAAAATGATGCCCTTTCAGCCTGATCTTCATTTATGGGAGAAGAAAGAAGTCACAGGGGGCCTGGACAAGAAGGTTTCATCTTCTGAGATGAGTCCAAGAGGCTCAGTGCAGACATTAGCGCATTACTGCATTTGGTCAGCCATCAGGAGCCTGGGGACAAATTTGTCTGTGATGCAGCGCATAGCCAATTATTTAGTGCGAATCCCTGACATGTCCCGTAACCAATTCCCACTTCCTCACGAACATTGTGAATGCTCCAATGTCGATCCTCACGGATGAGCTGCTGAATTTAATGCGACAGTGTGAGGAGTTGTGCTGGTTGAGGGGCTCCCTGTGTGGTCGTCATCGTCAACCGATGTTTGACTGGCCTTAAACCGCGCATGCCACTGAAACGCCTGTGTCCGACCAAGAGATTGCTCACCAAACACTTGTTGAACCATTGCCAGAGTCTCTGTTGCATTTTTTCCAAGATTCACGCAAAATTTGATGCAACTTCGCTGTTCGTTTCTTATATCCATCTTGAAAATAGCCTGACGATACGTACACGACAGCAAACAAATGAACATCGCTAATCCCCACGTTCACCAAGCTCCACACTGCATGGCACTCTGACTCGCAGTGCATGTTAGTACAGCCACCTAGAGGAGCATCGTGCTACTACAACCCTTTAGGCATCGTAGTCCCAGTCCAGAAAATTTTAGATAGCACCTTGTACACATCAGATTTTGTTTTTCCCAACAATTGTCAGTATCTGATGTAAAGTAATTAGTTGGTTTTGGCACTTGGTATAGCTTATAGTCCATAGAAAATTCCAGCCGTACCATGGCTTCCATGAATATGGAGATTCCTTAAGAAAAAGCATGGCATCTTTTATGCTGTGTGTGTGTGTGTGTGTGTAGTAAAGCAGAGTGTTTAAGAAGCATATGAGAAGGTCTGTTTGGTATTTACTGCATTTCTGAATGTGAAAACAAAAATTGTGTAACAAAGTACATAGTGAAGGAGAATGGAAGGCTTATATATGTATGGTGTGGATGGAAAACTATAGAATGCTGTGAAGGGATTTTATGTTGGTAGCAAAACCTGTGTAAGAATAGATGTCTAGGTGAGTGGTTCAATGTCAGTGTTGGAGTGAGGCATAATGACCCATGGTTGTTCAGTATATATTTGGATGGGGTTATGAGGGAGGGTACATCTCAAATCATAGGGTTGGTGATGAATGGTGGAGTATCTTATGTGTGTTGTCAACTCTGGATGATGCTGTGGTCCTTACTAATAGTTTTAGTGTCTGCTGTTTGCTTCAGTATTTTCTGTCTGTCTGTCTACTGCCAGATGCCTTAATCTCATAAGGGGTGGCCACAAACAAATCACCTCCATGTCGCCCTGTCCCCCCGCCATTTCACTGCCCTGCTCCCAGCTCACTCCCCTCCTCTCTCATATACCTCTCCACCCCATCCCTCCATCTCATCCTTCGCCTCCCCCTCCCTTGCCCTCCCTCCACCTCACTCTCATACATTCTCCCCGTCAGTCTTTCACTCTCCAACCTCTCCACGTGGCCAAACCATCTCTGTGTGTTTCTCCTAACGTTTCCTATCACATCCACATTGACACCACCATGCTCCTTCACATCCTCATTTGTCAGTCTGTCTTTCCATGTGACTCCACAGACTCCTGTGTAGTAACTCATTTTCACTGCTCTCACTCTTGACTTCTGTTGCTCCAATTGGGTCCAAGCTTCACTTTCATGTTAGAGTTGGTATCACAGTACTGTCATGTAGTAACTTTTTTACTTCCATGCTAATTAGAGTACTTACAACATTTAGTGGAAACAGATGGGACAAGCAAAATTCAGATGTGTGACTGTTTGAAATTAAAAGTGTGCATAGAACATTTACTCCGCTTAAAGAATACAACCAATCATTTGCATTCAAAATTAGTTGGTTCCATTGCCTAGCCTTGCCACGGACTGCCACACCTTAAAAGGGGCATTGTGGGTCTGACACATACTTTATTATTTATTTATTTATTTGTATTTTTGATGTAGGGACTATGGGCCCAATATCTGTGTCTGACACCCCTGGCATTAAATGGTAAGTAAATGACTGTGTGGCCCATTTCACTGGAAATGTTGTTGATAATTTTCCCACTCTCATACACACTCTTTACGTGTTTCTTAATCCTACCTTACCTTATTTTTAGCTAAAGAAATGGATGATGGTGATGATGATAACTGTGATAGATGATGATGAAGATGGTTAAAGCAGTGACAGTGATGATGATTTTAATTCCTCTGTTCTCTAACCCCTCAGCTGCAGTCTCGTGGGCGTAGCATTGCAGAGCTACAGGTGACAGGCGTACGGGCCCACTTGAGCAAGCGTCCCCATGAAACTTCAGCCACGCTCAGTGTGCACTCCCTGCTCTTGGTGGATGCCCTGCAGACCTTTGGGCCGGACTTTGAGCTGCTTGTGGCCAGTCACAAGCATGTCAGGTGAGCAACATGAGATCTGGTGGGAAGATGACACGTGGGAATTTCTGACTTTTTTTTTTATTTTTTTTTTTTATAGGTGATTTCATTCAATTGACAAAGGATCTCTTGTGGTGAAGGGGTTGGCATCAGTTTCCAGTGTTTCTTTATCATAATAATGCCTATGGGGGGGGCAGACGTGTGCCTGTGCATACATGTGTGCATACTTGTGTGCCTGCCTGCCTGTCTGTCTGCATGCACTGCCACCATATAGTGACATATAGCTTGGGAAAGCTTTTACAGTGAAGGCACAATGAGAAAAGACTATTGAATGTCAAAGTAAAGAGTTTATGATAAAGACAGTTTTCATAGCAATGTAGAATTCCAAATGTCAAGTTAAATACAAACTATGGTTATTAAGCTGTAAAGAAAATTCTGGGGCAAAGGTAAACAGCAGTAGAGAGTACTGTAGTAGTGAATAGGAAGACAAGAACTATATATTTAAAGAAAATATAGTGAGGATATCTTTAACTCCTTAAGTATAATTACAACTCCTTTTTTTTGGGGGGGGCTATTGCCATATTGCTTTATTTAACTGAGGCAAGACCTCTTAGACTGAGGGCATACCAGTCTCCACAAACCCTATTTTTCCAGTGACTTACGGTGCTGGTATGTTGGTCTTATTGCCTGGTTCTCTTGTCTTGCAGCATGGATAGTGTTAGTGGCAGCCTCCTGGACAGTGACCCATGTTCACCAACGTCTCCTGCCTCACCAGACCACAACAACCCTCCTTTCAAGCCCACCTCACCACTCACCATCAGCCATGCCATCTCGTCCTATGCTGCATCTAGGGGTAAACTCACAGATATTTATTTTGTGTTTAATTATTTTGGAAATGGATGGTTTGCCTTTGACTTATGGAGTGATGAATTTTCAAGACCTGAATGGTGAATGGATAGGTATGTGGTCCATTTCACGTGGCACCCTGTTGATAATTCTATAGTTAGTTCACCCATATATTAAGTTAGAGATACAGTTGGTTTAGGATCCTGTTTCGAATAACATAGTCACCTCAGTATCTTTATACATTTTTTTTCTTGCAATTAGTAGTGCTGGATATACATGACATTCAGTACTTATACCACAATTAAGGCATCAGTATGTGGAAAACAGGCATAGTGTGCATGGATGGCTAAGACCTTGGAAATCTTTAATATAAAATAAATTCTTTTTATGTATGTATGCAAAACCTTTTTAAACGTCTGTATTCCCTTTTCAGGCCAGTCTCCACCCCAGTACCCGCGTAACATTCCATCTCCTCCACATGCCGCATCACCCATGTTTAGCAGTGGCGTGGGAGGGGCTGGTGGGTTCTCCGAGACTCGTGACTCTGAAGCTCTGATTATACTGGAGGTGACATATGTGTCGGCACAGTGTCCATCACAGCAAGGCACCGGGGCATTACTCCTGGCAACTGTCCAGTTTAACACAGTTGACATCATTGGTGGGTCTCACTATAGATGCATTCATTTTTTAAGTAATGATTCAGTCTGGCAAGTAATGTAAAGTGTGTTTTTGAAGAAAATAAAGCAAAATATGTGGAGATTGTTAGGCCTTTGAGATAGAGCCAGGATTCCAGAGGCTGGAATGTTGTGCGAATGAGTGTCTCGTCAGTTTTACTGGACAGTGGACGTGTTGGTGATAGGTTTTCCCAGTGTTATGGTTTCACTTTCCTTGTTCTCTGAATTCTACCACACCCCATAATGAAGAGGAGGAATGATACTATCTTTCATAATAAAGAGGAGAAATGATACTACCCATGTATTCCTTTGTGTCATAGAAGTGACAACACTAGACAAGGAGTTTGGAACCATAGCTCATACTTTTCCTACATACTGTACAGTTCCTTTTGCCTCACCTGAAGAGCCAGCCAAGTGACAGGGGTAGGGCTTTGTCATATAAACAAACCCACTAAATGTCCAGCAGAGGATCCTACTCATCTGATTTTTTGTGAGGAATTGGAGTTTGAGACAGTTCTCAGTTGCACACAGGGAGGTCGTGGGTGGGACTGTGTGGTGTGTAATGATATAGTGAATTAGCTTATATCCAATGGTCTAGTGAATTAAGGTGCTTCAGTCAGATGTGTCCCATGAGAGTTACATTCCACATTCCAGAGGTTGGTTGGTATGTAAAAAGGAAAGCAACTCATCTCAGATATCTGGGTTTTAATAGCCTAGTCTCAAGACTCAAAATTCCTAATGGGGTAGTGTTCGTTTGATTAATGGATGGGTGGAGTAGGGTTAGGATTTTGATAATGATGAGTATAGATCTTTCACAATAACTTATATTTTGTCACTTAACTTTGCTGCTTATTTCCCAAAGCTCAGTGGCTAACAAGGACAGTGTTGCTTCCCTACAACCTTTCCATAACACGTCTTCATGACTGGCATAATATTTAAATTTGATGCATTTGTAGACTTTGGCATTCAAGGTGGGGTAGTTGTAATTTAAGACCAAGTTAGAGTAAAACTATGTTACAGTTTTGTCTATCCCTCTTCTAAGCCAAGCAGGAGATGGTGGTGGAGCTCAGTGGGTTTATGCTCCATCTGTTGCCACAATAACAAGCCTAGTCAAGTGGTCTGTATGTGCATCTGACATATTCATAATTTAGTGTGCTGTTAATTATGATGCTGATGATGATAAACACATTTTCATATTATTTTTCTATTTGTCTCCTTTCTTCTAAACAGCCAACCAGGAGACAGTAGTAGAGCTTGTTGGATTTATACAGCAGTTATTGCCACAAAAACAAGCATACTCAAGCGGTCTTCAGTTGCATCCAACCCCCTCTGACGTACCCCAGGCCAGCTCAACCACCATAGACAAGGGTGATGGTGGGGGTGAGGGGAGTGGTGGGCAGCTTGAGCGAGCACCAGTGCGTGCAGAGGTGAGCTTTGACTTCCACAAGCTGACAGTGCTGCTGCTGCGAGGGGCGTACCGAGACAAGGACCTGGTGGGACGCAAGGTTGGCACAGCTGTGCTCTCAGATGCCAAGATTCAGGCCACTGTTGGTGAGTCTAAGATGGATTTGGTTGTCATTGTTTTCAGTGTGAGATGGCCTCCTGATAGCAAAAGTAGAATCTACCTTTTTGTTATGGTATTTTATTGTATTTTTTTTTTTCCCCTCCAGCCTCATCTCTATGATGTGTCTCATCTAAGCACAGAAATGTACTTTGTTGTAACAGGAAGAAACAGTTAGTTGTCATATTAAATGAGTTGATTGATCTTGTTGTAACTCCCTTCATTATAAAAGGTCTTCTCCAGGCTTAATGAAATTGCCTTTAGTAGGGATGATAATAATTATAACAATGAAT
This sequence comes from Coenobita brevimanus, assembly GCF_032717465.1. Lineage (NCBI taxonomy): Eukaryota > Metazoa > Arthropoda > Malacostraca > Decapoda > Coenobitidae > Coenobita > Coenobita brevimanus. The sequence continues at coordinate 33,055 of NW_027643505.1, forward strand.
GATAATTATACTAATAATTATAATTGTGCCTGCCCTTGCCTCCCTTCCTTCCTTCCTTTTCTGTCTTTTTTTCCTTCATTCATTCCTCTTCCTTCTGTCTACAGGTGATTCTACACTGAGTGATGATGATGATGATGGTTATGATGACAGTGTTGATTATGATGATGCTTTTGATGACAGTGATGACTATGATGATGATGATGATGATGCTTTGGTCTTGCAGTGAACCTTATACTCAGTGGTCATTATAAGTCAGGGATGTTTAAGAGTATCATAACTTTTTTACAAGTTTGTTACTGTAAATTGGATGAAGCTGGCAGATCAGCTCTTTGGGAAGCTATAGAACTTTGATTTGTAGTCATTTTGCAGTTTGCTTTGGATTTAAGGGGGAAGAAAGTAAGTAAAAAGGGCAGCTTATAACAAGGACATGCTGCACTGTATTTCTGAACGTCATTTCTGCACTTTCCAGAGCGAGACATCCTGACTGTTGAGGGGTCACTGGGAGGCTTCCAGGTTCGGGACATCACTCCAGAGGGTAACAAGCACCAGTGTATTATCAGCGTCGGGCAGGACCCCATTGTAGAGAGATCACAGGTAGTGTAGTGTTGGGGAAAGCCACCTCCATGTGGACGTGGTGGCACTGATAAAACTGGGTGGCTCCACTGCCCACGTGCACAGATGCCCCATAGATACTCCTTATCCAATAAAAGGGGGATGGTGGACTACAGGAGGGGAGCATCATCAGCCTGCAGTCTACCAGGTTCATGTTCAGATGAATCTGGAGCTACAACAAATACTATTAGTACAATACCACCAATAAGTACACCACCAGTACCCATAATTATATATAGGACATGACCAGGATTTTGCGCACATATTAATATGAAAGTCAGTGGGCTACTGTATCTGGCAGATGTATGTGGAATGCATCCTGAAAGAAGGTTAACAAAAAAAAACAAAAAAAGTGCAGATGGTTTGGCTTATGGCATGAACCAGGATTTGGGGGACTAGTAGGAATGAATATCTGGCTCATTTCTCTTGGCATGCCTTTAATATTTTCTCCCTCTTTTTTTATTTCATTTTGCTTGTTTTATGGACATTATCTTACCCCATGCTTAGGTGTAAAGAAAGATCAGATGGTAATGATTATGTGAGACTTTGGTATGATTAATGATTGCTTAAAGTTCCTTCATTATTATGGGGAGCAGACGGTTGTTACCTATTAAGGTACATTTGTTTTTATTAGATTTGTCTGATTTTTTTTATATGTTTTGGTACTTTATATGAGCAATAAGATTCCAAAGTTTGAGTAAATTTGATTGATTAGTTTTTACAGAAAAAAATAATATATGCATAAGATGTATAAAAAAAAGACACGAGAAATGGGAAACCAGGGAATGTGTGTTCATTTGATCTTTATGATATTTGGTAGTTTTACTAATAAAACCCTCATTGATAAATTGCCCTAACAGTTTTTTAATATTCTTCACCATTGCTAAACAAAAAAATTCCCAAAATGCCTCTGTATTTATCCCAATTTTTACCCCCTTTTTGCCATTTGAAAAAATCGTTACAGTTATGTTTGTTAGTCTCTGACAAAAATATACACACAAAATGTTCCCCTTTCATTCCTCTTTTTGTAGGTATTATGCTTTTTGTTTTATGTTCAAAACTAATGGAGTTACATCACTCCAAAGGACAATAAGTTTAGTTCCGAGATAGCACTCGTTTTCTGTTGACTTGCAGTGTCTGTACAATTAGAAACAAATTAGGTACTTTTTTTTTATTTTATGAGTTAGGATTAGGGATGATTATGAAGAGGTAGAGGGTGTTGGAGAAGACGAAGTTGGAGAAAAAGATGTAGGAGGTTGGGGATGGTCAGGTAAGGTGGCATGGGGGGGGGGGGAGGTGGCAATGGTGGAGAAAGAATTGCTACTTCCAACGCGTTTTTCTCCCCTCAAAATTGCGTCAAATTCTTCTCTGCCGCTTTCTGATGTTGCAGTAGCTCTTAGATGGTTGCCCCATCTTCAAAAAGTGTGCAAAAATGATGAGAAATGGCCAAGATTAGTGCAGACTGAGAACAGGTTGAGATCAAGGCTGCCATATCTCACCCCTCCCAGTGTCATAGCATTTTTGGCCTTTCCAACCTCACTGCCACTCTCCACACACTCACACTTCCATTGCCAGATGTATGACATAATTTTTGCAGAAAAAAAAAAAAAAAATGGAAAAAAGTGGTCATATTATACATTACATAGAAAACAGAGATTTCTGCAGGGAAGTAACTGCAAAATTGGAATTACAAAATAGTTTTTTTGAAGGGGAAAGAATTGTCGTACGGCTGCCAAATTTTTACAGAGAACATGTGATACTCGGAGTTATTTTATGGGGTAACTTTCACAAAATGCCTTTGTCAGTCGAAAATCGGTCCCTGCTAGCGTCCCCTCCCCTTAAGTAGCTGATTAATTACTGCCACCCTTTTACCTAAAGTGCGTCTTATTCAGTATAAGGGTATTTTAAAGTCAGGAAGGAGTGTTTTTATATTTTTAACACCTTAGTCATAAACCTAATGCAAGTCTCACTTAACCCCTTAAACGCGGCTGTGTACAGTCGTTCCCCCCCGAGTGGCGGGGTTGTATCGCGGTCTGAGTACCTGTAGGAAAATATTCGCCAAAAATCAGAGATTAACCCTGGAACATTATACTTGGTATGGCAGATAGTACTTACATTCAGCTTTCTCCAGAGACAGGTGTTGAGCCTTCGTGGACTACCCAAGGACTTGTGGAGACTTGCAGAGTTGGGTAACCAAATCTTCACTTTCACACCTCCAGCAACCCGGTTTCCCCTCTACCACAGTCTCATTCTGTCACAGTAAACTTTATACTACAACGTAAAGGTAGTTAGGAATCCGTATTTGTACAATAAGCACTGAAAATAAGGCTAAAATCAGCGGAGCGTACGGCCGACATGCACTGTGGCGGCGGTCTTCCCGTCACTCAACAAACATTTTCATTTTCACAGCTAAAAACATGTATACTACATTATTTTCAATCATATTACTTCCCAAAAGATCACCACGGCACGCTTTTTATTCTGCCTTACGTCCGCCACTTTATTCTCGTTCCTGTCGGCCACTTGCACTGACTGGGAAGAGCTAGAACTCGCCATAATCTCACTTTGAAAGCCTGCAATAAACTGACGCTAAACAGGCAAACCGTGAGAAAAAAAGCTCGTGTTACAATTGGGGAAACAAGCGTTTCCTAGTAGCATAAACTGCTTGTGAGAGGAGATCGCAGATTTACAGTTCTGAGCGCTCAGAGCGCTGCCATGTATCACAGCCAGGCTGGCCGGGCCATGGGGGGGGGGGAATGGGGGGAAAACGCGATACAGTATTTGGGAACAACTGAGGTCAGTAGTACAAAGGTAAAGTATGCTAGTTGTAGCTAGAGGGTGGTGGTACTGATAGACAATACCAGCTGGAGCCTGCTTGCCCGCGGTTATTCAAAATTTACTCAAATCGCAAACGCGACGATCCGCCGTTATGTCCTTTGGGCCGACCGTCGCAAATGCGACAATCTGCGTTTAAGGGGTTAAAGGTGTTTCACATAAAGTAGCACATTTACCTGCACACATTATCGTATGGTGTTTTAGTGATGAAGGACTTATTGGTATTATTATGACTAGTTAAACTGGGACTAGTGGAAATGGGATGTCAGGAATACATGTGGACTGCAGAGATTGGCATGGGTAGGAAGCAGAAAAGCATGAGAAGAAATGAGTAAAGAGAACAAAATATTGCATGATTTGGGAAGAAAAGTGAATGTAGGTATAAGATGCTTTGAAAATATGAAACATTGTTTGGAGAGAGGTGTAGAAATTTGGCAATGAGTACAATTATTACTGTGAAAATTGAAGGGATAGAGTGGAAAAATGGTAATGTATAGAAGAAAAATAGGGAACAGTTAAAAAGAATGTATTTTAAGAACATAGCAGTGGTGAATGTGATTCGATTCATCTAATATGTAAATTTATTATGGGCAATTAAGACTTGGATATAAATATAAATTATGGCACTCAGATTTGGTAGTGAATTACTGTATATCTCTTCCTTTTTCCCATTTTTTGTGATAGATTTTTTTCATATATAGAAGATGTACAGAGGGAGGGGGGGGAGGGAAATCCGCACATCAGATTACAGATCTCCTCCAGTCACAAAAAATCTGTAACAGTTGGGCTTGAGCTGCTGTAGGTTGAAGTTTGGGGGGAAACTAGTCCAGGGAAGCAAGTTCCAAAGAGTACCAGTTCAGGAAATAAATAAATTGTGATTGACAGAAGTTCTGCAATATGCCAGTGTGACAGTCAAGTTGTGAGCATTACCAGATGCCTGTGTAGCATGGGGAGAGGGGCATGGAGAGATGGCACAAGAGATGCAACATAATCTAAACATTTGCCCTTAAAAATACCATACTTTATATATAGAGTAATGCAAGGGAGGCAACATTTCATCTTATCTATAAGGGAGGTAGTTCATATGCAGTGGCTGCTGTGACAGTGTGTGTACAGTACAGTATACACATACAATTGGTTGACATTGCCAGATCTTTTCTCATATTTACCCCTGTGGTGTACAGGACTTGTTCTTGCGACTGAACAGCGACGTGTATCGAAGTTACGTCGGCACTGATGATCCCGTACGAGCATTCAGCTTCACTGTCATTCGACCCTTGGCGTTCTCCACAGCAACCACTCCTTGTATGTACACCACATCTTGCTTTCCATGAATCATTAACTTTTAATTTTTGTTCCCTTGTAATTAGGAATTCACAAATCATTAACCATTTTCAGGCTGACACTGTACCGTATGTAAGAACGTTTTGGTTACTCTTAAAGAATTTTATTCTCCACCACCAAATTGAATTGCTGTTTAAATTTTTGTCAGTGACCAAGGTTGTAACATACTGTTATCCTTTCTAATTTTGCTGTTTCCCTCTCGTCATCCTTTAAATCCTCTTTTTCATTTTTCCATTTCTTCAGTATCTAGAGATGAACGTTGTCAGAGCAACGACACTGAGAATTTAACCCTGAAGCTGCGTTTGGCCTCAGTCTGCTACACCCACTCCCCACACTTCCTTCACGAGCTGCGGTCCTGTGCCACAGAATTCAAGCGTTACATGGCAGTTGTGGCATCATCCATCAAACACGCTGCTACAGAAATGGCTATGGGGCTTGTTAGTAAGAGGTGTGTGTCAGACCACAGTCCCATGCATTGTTAGATACTATATAGTGCACCCTGTAACTCATTATCATCATCATCATCATAATCACCACCACCACCATAACCAGCCATTTTCTTTATTGCTACTAAATGGAATTGGTATGGTATGACCCCATAAATAATGAAAAGCATCAGTCATTGGCAGTGCACATTAAACTATGCTGTGCAACTGTTCTCCCTCTTGTAGAAGTATAGTAGTACAGTTACTGACAGTATCCAGTGAAACTGGCCACTCATCCAGTCGTTCATCATTAAGGCACCTAAATTTATTGAAATACTCTGACTCATAAAAAAAAAAATGAAATGACATACAAATCCCATTCACACTGTGTTGTCACCCAGATTGAATGAAATAGCCTTGATCTTATTTCTGGAAACTCCCATCCCCTGTTTTAGTGTGAAATAGGATGAAGATGATGATGATGGCAGTGAAAGAAATTCTTCAGGCTGATTTTAGTCAAGCTACCTTCATAATCTTTCCTCCCACACCATAACCCTCACCCCTCCATATGCATTGATTTACCAGTTGCCTTTTCCTGAAAAAAACTGTCCTACTTAGTGATAAAGAACTTGAGGTACCCTGTTTATTGTGTGTTTAGATTGTACAGGTCCTACTTTTAAGTAGGAATACACTCAATCCTCGTAAATCGCGGCAATTTGGGTCTGGACCACTGACGTGATTTATGAATAATAAATCTTATGTGCAAGATTAATTTGGGTCTGGACTTTGGCCAACTCGCCCCCACAGCACCCTACCTACACCTGTCTAGGCACCATCAAACACAATCATACAAATCTAGGAATATTCAGTGCATGTATTAAGGGATCTCACCTTAATCCTATGATGAAATTGCTTAAGTGAATGGAGTGGGGTGGTGTTGGGAAGAACTTAGAACCTCTCAGCACTTGTTCTTCCCAAACTCTTTCACCAGATTTTGAAAACTTCTCTCCCCTCTCAGCATGACAAATGAACTCCAAATGTTGACTGTACGACAACTGCGGCAGCTTCTTGATGCCATACTGTTTAGAGCGCTTCATTGGGGGGTCAGGAGGGGTCATGGCAGGTAGGAGGTGGGAGGAAGTTGCACAAAAAAGGCAGGTAACTCTTGTACTCCATGGCGACGGTCTGTAGTGTGCGGACTGGCGGGACAAGAACAACAACAACATGGCGGCATTAGTAGGCACATAGGCCACCAGGGACGCGCGGTGATTGGTTGTTGGGTCGCGATTTTCAGTTTGAATGCCGCGGTTTACGGTTCTCTTCAGAAAAGGCCCACTTGGGTGCCTAGATCCGCGATTTTCGTGACTTAATGTGATTTAAGGTTGCCAGCAGTCTGACGGCCACCTAGCCGTGATTTACAATTCCGTGATTTATGAACACGCGATTTACGAGGATTGAGTGTATGTTAAAGTTCATGATGATGAAATAGCATTATGGTAATATGAACTAACGTTAGGAGGATTGTGTTGGTGATGATGAAATAATGTTAGGATTATCAGAGTGCTGAAATGTGGTTATGATGAAATAGTCTGATAGAGCTGGGATGTTGATGGTGATTGTGTAATAAGGATAGGATGATGATGATGATGATGATAATGACTTTAATACATTATATCCCTCATTTGTGCAATAAGGATTGAGTCATTTGCTGGGCTGTCAAGCAACCAGTGGGAGTCGTCACCACGTCACCAGACCCGACGCCTCAGTGCGTCGCGTTCCACAGACACCCTCAACCTGCCCGCCCCACCAGCATCTGTGTCAGGATCACACTTCAGCCCGACACAGGAACGTGCTACAGATCTTCCATTCTCACTCAAGTATGTCACTGTTATTGCAGTGTAGGGGTACATTATAAAGCTTGTTAGATAATATTTCAGACCTTGCACTCTCAGTATAATAGTACTGCTACAAGAAAAAGAGTACAGTAGTACATACCACTACCTTATTTTTTGGATATGTAATATTGGTTCTAAATATCGTAACTGATTTATGGTGGCTTAGTGGTTTAAGTAAACCACTAATATAAGTGACTGTTTTGTGCCCCACATTGTTTTTTAATCAAATTTCGTAGATAGCTGGAGTTTTTTTTTGTTTTAAACAACGAATGCCAACAAGGATATAGTCTAGTTCCTGGGGTTGCAACAACAACAGATTTCAAAACTAAAGTAGCCTCACCCTGGCCCATACATTTCATTAGGAATATTGTGGGACTGACTGTAACTAGGCATAAAATTGCCATCACTCCATCATGAATGTTGTCATGAGCATTCGATATTAAAATATGATGATATTTGTGAAGAAGTGCTATGGAAAGGCTGTAGAGCAGCAGGGTTGTCTTATTCTGCCGTTGAGCTACGGCTGTGCTACAGGAAATAAGCTACAAAATTATAAAAATCTCCACTTAGTTAAAATGAACAATCATTTTTTTGCTGAAATATAAAGGTATCCAGCTATCATGTGTTACAGTTGTATAGTTTTATTGTACTAAAGAATCGATCAGTATAAACCGCAACGTAGTATATCAGTATTTTCCCGGGTGTAGCTGATTAATGTGAGAACAGTTTTATGACTCGTAATGTTAGACACGGTACAGATACAGCGGTTCTCACTTTTTATACTTTTTATTTCATTGTTTCTGGATCTGCTGCTCCCAGTGTTTTAGGTGGGAATAGAGATGGAGATAATGATTATTTTAAAAAAGGGGGGATGGAAAGTAAAAATAAATGTTTCGAGGAAGTTGCGCAAAGTTTGGATAAGTGAAGTAAGCATTTATTGCACTATACAGTACCGGGTATTTAAGAATATTTTCTCAGAATTGTAAAACATGTCAATACGAGTAAAATATTGGTTCTTTCTTTGTGGTGTGCAGCCTTGATGTCATCCTGGAGACCCCTGTGGTTGTTCTGCCTGAGTCCCTCAACTGTCCAGACGTTCTGGTGGCGCACCTGGGGCAGATATCAATATCCAACGCCTTCCCTGCACCACACCAACGCCCTGCAGAACCACTCTCTGCTTTCCCACTCAGCAAGTTAGTACACTGATTTGTTTGTATAACAGGGAAGTTGTTGGTAGGTGGTGGTGACCATCATCCACTCACTTGATGTAGTATCATCCACTCATTTGATGTAGTGCTACCCACTACTTCCTTCACCCTTAGCATTCATATTCTGTGTCTGCCCTCCTCCTTTTCTTCTTCTCCCATTCTTCCTGTCATGTTTTATTACTCTTTTTTTCCATTTTGGGGTGGCCCTACACTAAGTGATAAGCCTAATGGTTTTCTGTAACCCAGGAAACCATTTACAACATGGATGGTAACCACATAACCAAATAATGGGGTGATACGGAGCCTACAGTGGTGCCTCTTTTAACTGGATCAAGAGACGCAAATGTGGTGTCCATCCAGGAACCAACCTTCAAGCTCTTCCCTGCACCTCATTGTAGTGAGGCACTGTCTGCCTCAAGGGAACAGTGATTCACTGGTCGGCATGGCCTTAGAGGGGCAGTTGTTTGCCTGCGTTTTATAGGTCTGCTCAATTAGACTGTCTGGGGTTACTCAGCAGCAACAACAACAATAGTGAAGAGGGATGGATGGTAGTACAGTGTCATATTTGTCATATATATATGAGTAGTGAAGGTTTATAGTCTTATTGCAGTGGCTGATTTGTGTAAGAGCAGTGAAGATTGTTAGTCTAGTGGCATGTTTGTGTAAGAGTAGTGAAAATTGACAGTCATTAGTAGTGGATGGTTTGTTTAAGAGCAGTGAAGATTATTGTTTGTTAGTTTAATGGCTGGTTTATATAAAAGTAGTGAAGAAGATTGACAGTTGTAGATGCAATGGCATGTTTGTATAACAACAGTTATGGTTGACACTTATTAGTGCAGTGGCTGGTTTGTTGAAAAGTGAAGATTACCTCTGTTCTGTATATAACTGTACTTAGCAGACACTACTCATTTAAGGTTAATTGCATAGAGCTTTTTAAGTGTGAAAGTGCTGATAATTTAAATCCTATGCTGTTCTTTATTCTGGGTTCCTTTGCTGTGGTCAGAGTTATTTATCTAATTGCATCCATAATCTTGGAGCATATGCCATACTTAATATTGTATCTCATGAAAGTAACGTTATTTGTGTCTGCATTATAAATATTTGTGAGAACTGTGTAAGATGATCTGAGATGCAGAGAATGGAGCTGAACATCTTAGTTCCTCAGAGCAGAGGTTGAAGTATGATATGTTATTGTCAGTAGTTTATATTAACCTTTCTTGTTACCATGTTGGCTGCTGAATAAACAAAGTGTTCTGCCTGCAGACCAGGAGGGTTTTGCTCATTCAGGAGGGTGGTGTAGGCATTGTAAATATTGCTAAATTTCCTTTTTTTTTTTTTTTTTTTTTTTTTTCCTACGCTGTCATACCCAAATTTTATATAAGGAGTCACATAACCCTTATTGAAGAAAAATAATTGACCTTTGGTCCAAATACCTGCAATGATTCTTTTTCATTGGTGTTAAACATATTAATATAGTACATAAATCCTTTTCATCATTCATCATCCAATCCTATGTTGCCCCATGAGGAGCGTAGGAGCCCAGCCGAGGCTAGGCAAGTTGGTCCTGACATTTAAGATAAGAGTGACCAGCCTCTCTCTTTCGTGAGTGGCATTACATGAGCAATAAACCCCACCATCCTTTGGATATAAACCTACACAGGCTCAATCCGACTGGAGAGCCGTAATTACCCACTAAACCACCAGGTGCCAAAATTTGGTTATATGGTTACCACCCAGCATAGTAAATGGTTTCATGGTGTACATGAAGCCATTTGGCTTGTCACTCTTGCAGAGTCACCCGCAGGCAGAAGGAAGAGGAAAGAATGAAGGAACGAAAGACAGAAGAGGGAGTGTAAAGTCACCCATAGGCAGAAGGACAAGGAAAGAATGAAGGAAAGATAGACAGAAGAGGATGGAAGGAAAGAAGGATGGAAGATAAATCCACTTAAAAAAAGAAAAAAATGTGAAGTGAACACCGATGTATATTTTTCAGATCATATACAGTACTGTACTCGTCAGAAGTATTCAGCGTTGTCGCCAGGCGAGCAATACTTATGGCGCAAAAAGAATCACCCATTTTGGGGGGTAAGAATTGAGCCACAAGTTGAGCTCCGAGCATGACGTCACGGTAGCCTGAGGCCTTCCGACGCGCTGGTTGGTTCCCACCTCAGTCGCCCACGGGCTGCCTGGGAGAGAGGAACTCCGCCAAGTGTCCCTCTCAAATTGCGCCATTTTTTACCGAGTGTCCCGCAGTGTTTTGGCCTTCACAACTTTGTTATGGCACCTACCCGTGAACTATCGAGTGAAATCATATCCCAGATCATCGCTCTAAAGGAGGCAGGCCACCAGACAAAGGAAATTAGTGAATTGGTTGGTGTGGCACGATCGACAGTGCGTCGTTGGTGTGCGCGGTTTCGGGAGGAAAACAGTGGTAAAGTTCCCACAAAGAAACCGAGGTCTGGTAGGCCTAGGAAAACTTCCCCAAGATCTGTTAATGTTTTAAAACGTGCAGTGGAGTTTATTCCTCGTGTGAGTGCAAGGAAAATTAAGGAGAGCAACCCGGAAGTGTTTGGTGAGGTGTCAGTGAGAACAGTGTCTCGTAGGGTGCATGAGCTTGGTTACACAAGTCACAGGCCTGTGAAAAAGCCTCTTCTCACCAAGAGCCAGAGAATTCGTAGGCTTGCCTTTGCTAAGTAATATCTAACCTGGGGTGAGGAGCAATGGTTGTCAGTGTTGTGGTCTGATGAGGCAACGTTTAGTGTTACCTGTAACAGAGGAGCACGTGTGTATCGACGCAAAGGTAGTGACCCACTTGACCCATGGTATGTAGAAAGCACAGTTAAACATCCTGATTCACTCATGGTATGGGGTTGTTTCTCAGGGAAGGGTTTGGGGAAGCTTGTTGTACTTCCCAAGAACCTCAGAGTGAATCAGGATGTTTACCTGGAGCTTCTGTGTGATCATTTACCAGACTCCTTCGAGCTAACAGGTGCACGAGTGTTTCAGCAGGACGGTGCACCTGCTCACAAGGCCAAATCGGTCACCAATTGGCTTCGTGACTGCGAGGTATCATTCATGACAGACTGGCCAGGAAATAGCCCAGATCTCAACCCGATTGAAAACCTCTGGTACCTCGTAAAGAAGAGTCACCAAGGGAAAGACGTGAGCTCTCTGCCTAAGTTGGAAGCCGTCATTCGTGACTCCTGGGACAAAGTACCCCTCCAGCACCTCAGGAGCCTCGCCCTTTCACTTCCAAGACGTCTCAGGTCCGTGAAGAAACGTAAAGGCTACCCTACGAAGCACTAAAGGTAAATAAAATGCATTATTTATATGTTTTTTCAATGTTGAAAGGTTTGTTTCTCAGGAGGGACGCAGGGCGCTCCATACTTCTGACGAGCACTGTAGGCATCTGTGTTGACATCAACCAAATGGATCTTAGAGTAGAGTGAAGTCCTCTGTGATAGCACTGGAGCAGGAAGACCATTACCCATTCGTTGCAGAAAGTGTATCTGAACTCCCACCATTGTTGCTAGGGGACTCATCGCTTTACTTTCCTAAGGGTCATAATTACTGTCATCCTCATCAGTCGACACATCATATAAATATATAAATGTATCAGATTCATCCCCTGATGACTGTTTCAGCATACTAGGCATATATTCCCTGTCACTCCCGGATGGGGGGTAGCCTAGAAGTCCCTGTTGCAAACTCGTATAACTCTCCGTACACATTCAAGAGCCTAGTTCAGTGGCTGTTATGCAGCACTGTACTCTGTCCACTTTAATTTGGCCCAAGCATGTTATCTGTCCAGCCTGAATGCAAATTGTTACTGGAACATACTAATCACAAAGAAGTAATGTGGAAAAGATGTAGAGCTGTTGTATTGTGTTAATCTGCCAGTGATCTGCAACAAGAGTTCAACCACAGAATAAAATATTGCTCACAAAGATTTGTTAAGGAGAGGATTGAGCGCCACAGTATTTTCTTACTCTGCCATTGAGCTTCAGGAAATAGAGTCCAGTGAGTGGATATTTCCTCATTGTATTCTAGTTACATTCTTTGTTTCTCATTAACTTTGTCAGGGTGGCAGAGTACCACGTGGCAGTGAGGGATGTCAGTCTGTTCTCTCTCAACGTGGAGGAACGCCTCAAAAGTAGGTACTCCAGTTTCCAGTGGTTTCAGTAAGTTATTGGCCTTGTATTAACTTAGTATTAGTGTCATGTTGTCTTCCTTCAGTTTTGGTTGAGGGAAAGCTACATGAGAACCTACCATATCTAGATGCAGGTTTAGGTTTGAAGTTACTTATATACTGTAGTTCCTTTTAATACATTTCTTGGATAACTGATAATTTTAGGGATATACTATTGAATGAATTTGGGACAGTGTGTAGGAGGAGGAAGCTGAAAGTTAATGTAAACAAAAGTAAAGTTATGGTGTTTGAGAGGAATGAAGTCACAGAGTGTGCAGTGAGGTTGGATGGTGAGGATATGGAGAATGTGAGTGCATTCAAGTACTTGGGTAGTGTGATGAGTAAGGATGGAACTTTGGGGGATGAAGTACGTGAAAGGGTACAGCAGGGAAGGAAGGTTGTTGGCACACTAAAAGCAGTGATGAGAAATAGGGAGGTGAGTATGGAAGTTAAGAAGTCACTGCATGATGGTATTGTGATCCCTACCCTGACGTATGGAAGCGAGGCGTGGACCTTGCAAGAGGGGAACAAGTCAAGAGTGAGAGCAGTGGAAATGAGTTACTTGAGAGGAGCATGTGGAGTGACATGGAGGGACAGGTTGACGAATGAAGAAGTGAAGGAACGTTGTGGGGTAGATGTGGATGTGGTTGAAAAGATTAGGAGAAATACACTGAGGTGGTTTGGACATGTGGAGAGGATGGAGAATGAAAGACTGACTAAGAGGGTGTATGTAGGTGAGGTGGAGGGAGGGAGAGGGAGGGGTAGACTGAGGATGAGGTGGAGGGATGGAGTTGAGAGGTATATGAGGGAGGGGGGGGTGAGTTGGGGGGAGGGTAATCAAATGGTGGGTGACAGAGTGACTTGGAGGCGTTTTGTCTGCGGCCACCCTTTGCGGGATTAGGGCGTCGGGCTATAGATAGATAGATACTATTCGTAAAACCTTTTATGTGAGCTCATTTGCTCAGTTCACAATATACTCTATAAGCAGTGTAATAGTGACTTTAGTGTTAGTCAGTTTATGTATACACAGTAAAAAAAGTATCGTTCAGGAGGGATATGATGACATCTGAAAGGATCAGTATAGCTTGTGTAGTACTTGGTAAACTAATTGATTTTCATCTGAATATGCCTCCAATAACAATATCAATCATAAATTGTCATATGAAACCAATCTGTGACATAATTATGTAAGCATGTTTGACAGCAAGGGGGGAAAAAGGGGGGAAAATCATCAGACATTTCTAGAGTCCATTGTCCATGGCATCAAATTGTTTTGGGCCAAATGTGCACCAATACTCTTTTTATCGTGTGTACATTATCATGCTTCATACCAAAGAAAGTTTCCAGAGTTATTAAAAGAAAAACTTCTGGCAATTGATAGATAGATAGATTATACACATGTAGTGTGTAAAAATATTGCATATCATATGTAATATTAGTTGGCGTAAGAACAACTGGTAGTATCATCTTCATACAGTATCATCTATTTTTCTCTTTATAGCGACCAATTCATGATTATAGCGTGAGTAAAATGATACAGTATGTTTTTGTTTACTATGTCTGCTTCACCTTGCCTTGCACCAAGCATTAGCTTTGTCTGTTGTACTGAACAGTACTGTAAAAACTTAAGTTAGATTCAGTAGCTCCAGTTTATAACCTAATACCTTCAATTCATTAATTTTTTTTATTTTTTTTATTATACAGTAAACTTACTACACCATTAATAATTTTGTTCAATTGAGGAGAAACCATATACAGTGACCCCTTCAGTTACACAGTTAATTTATCATCTACTTTTTCCGTGGAAATGAAATTGTGCAAAGTGTACCATAGAATCCCATGTTAAAGGGGTCAATTGGTAGGGAATGAGTTATTTGAGAGGAGCATGTGGAGTTACATGGAGGGACAGACTGACAAATGAGGAAGTGAAGGAGTGTCGTGGTGTGGATGTGAATGTGATAGAAAGTGTTTGGAGAAATACATTAAGGTGGTTTGGCCATGTGGAGAGGATGGAGAGTGAGAGACTGACAAGGAGAGCGTATGTGAGTGAGGTAGAGGGGGAAAGAAGGAGGGGAGGCCGAGGATAAGATGGAGGGATGGAGTGGAGTGGTATGTGAGAGAGGGGTGTGACCTGGGAGGAGGGCAACAAAATTACCGAGGACAGGGCAACATGGAGGCGACTCCTCTGTGGCCACCCTTTATGAGATTAAGGTGTTTGGCAGTGGATGGTGGTGGTGGATAGGTATGACAGATCTCCACTGCACTGACTAAAATTTCTCAGTAGCAGGATTTTTTTTTTTAACAGAACAAAGGAAGGAAAAACAAATGAATAAAAAAAAATCCATGCACCAGATTACTGGTGTCCTCAGTTCATAAAATATCTGTAACAGTTAGACTTGAACAGCAGTAGGTTGAAGTTTGGAGGGAAACAACTCTGGGGAAACGAGTTCCAGAGAGATGCAGTTCGGGGAATGAAAGAATGCGAAGTTCTGCAATATGGCTGAGTGACATTCCAGTCATGAATGCAGCCAGTTGCCTGTGTAACGCAAGGGAAGGCATGGAGAGGTGGCACCATGGATGCAACTTCGTCTGAGCAAATAGAAATTTGTCAGTTTTACAAGAAGGTTCAGGTGGTTAAAGAGAACCCTATTAACCCATTGGCATAATAGTATTGTTTATAATTTATTTTTGCTGCCACCAAATTCTTAAACTGATGACTGACCCCACCACTGAAGAGGTTATAAAACTGAAGCATTTACCAGTAAATTGCATTTATAAATGTAGCTTTATTTTGTCATTTTCTTCTGTGTATGCATGACAGAACCTCTGAAGATTTGCTTGTGTCAGGTACTACACTGTTTGCCATTGTGCAGTGTTACATATTTTCCTCTTTTCATCATCCAGTAGCCATAATTACGTTATAATGGACCTTGCCATATCAGACGTTTGATTCTAGTAGACACTTTCATTTTGCTGGACTTTCATTTCTTACATCAAATTCAGTTTTATTTAGCTTAAAAAAAAAATGGTAAGTAAAAGTCTGGAGAAGCCAGTGCTTTGTGATTTTTTTTTTAAACTTTATTAACAGACATACATGTGGTAAATTGTTCTGCAGTGTTGACTGTGTGATAACTGTGTCTAGCACCACATTTGTATATTGCACATATTCAACCCTTGCCAGGCTGCAGACCTCATATGATGCACAATGAAGGTCTGCACAGCTCCAGTGCAAGCCTCATATGAGGTACAATTTAAATTGGCTATAAAACAGTGACTGAAGGAAGGTAAACTGCTTACAAAGAATCAGCCCAGCAGGGTTTAACTTGGGGTGATATGGTGCCCCTGTTAACTGGGTGGGGAGGACAAATGCAGCGTTCATCCAGGAACCAAACCTCCACACTCTTTCTCATGCCTCACTACTATGGTGAGATGCTGTCTACCGCAAGGGAAAATTGGTTCATTGCGTGAGACAGTCCTGCAGGGTTTTTGCTTGCCTGTGTATGATGGGTCTTCCCAGCTAGGCAGACTGGGGCTACTGAACAACAGTAAAAACAGCAGAGTATTTAACTCCACAATGTCTTTGACCCACATACTTGCTCTGGACTTTCTCCAAAAATATGAGACTGTAGCATGAGAAATCTTGATTATATTAGACTTTGCTTTTATAACAGTCATTCTTCCCCAGATTAGTCAGATGAAATGAGGTTATACTCTTAATAATGAACCTTGTTTCCAGTTAGATGACTTTGCATGTTTGTTGTTATCTGTTATCATATCTGCACCAGTTCAAGTTGATTGTGACTCACTGGAACACATCATTGCACTGTTTGATACTAGGGAAAGTAATAACAGAACACCTTTCCACTGGCATAACATGAATTAAAGCTGTCACTCCATCTTTAAGTGAGAAGTTGAGATTTGGATGATGATTATACATGCAGAAGATACAGCTGTTACAGCAAATTATACAAGTCATTATTTGATATGATTATACACGTCTGTGAATATATACTTAATTTGAAGCTAGGGAATCAACAGGGGACTGTGTGTGAATTTATACAGAGGAGCAGGTGAAAAGGTCTTGGCTTTTCCATTTTTTATCTTCATAATTGATACCTTTTGTTAACTATCTGGCAGGTGTATGGGAAGCACATCTGTTAAGAAAATAAACATATATTCATGGTTAAACTTTCGAGTTGGAGTCAGGATTCCAGGGACTTGAATGTTGTGTGAATGAGTGTTTGGCCTGTTTCACTGAGCATGCTGTTGGTACCGTACTGCAGGTCTCCCACTTTTGTACATTTTCCTTCCTTGTTCTCAGGGTCCTGCCACATCTTATCCATAGGTTGGAGTAAAAGGTCAGGAGTTTGGTGATGATGATGATGATAGTGATGATTCATTGTTTTGTTATTAAGTTGTTGATTTTTGACTAATTTTAAAGATGCTCATGTTTTATTATAAAGTTGTTGAGAAGTCAGCACTAAGTTTCAGTGCTTTGATCCCTTTTGTCTTGAGGTAAAAGCACTTAGTCTTTTTAGGAGTTTCACATAATATAGTAATTT